>NC_047664.1:16397974-16527974 GCF_011762505.2 Arvicanthis niloticus
ATGAAAATGTACCAGATGAATAAACGTAACACCACGAAAATGAAATTTCAGTAAAAATTTTCAAAACAGGAGGGAGACAGGATTTGATCTACAGCAGTGGTTCTCAACCTCTGGGTCCTAACCCCTTTGGGGGTCAAAGGAGCCTTTCACAGAGATGCCTAAGACCATCATAAAACACAGATATTTACATCATGATATATAATAGTAGCCAAAATACAGAGTAGCAAGGAAGATAATTTTATGGTTAGTGTCACCACGACACTAAGAACTGCATTAGAGGGCCACAATACTAGGACGATGAAGAACCACTGCTCTATACCATACTGAGCTAGCTCCAGTTTTATGAGTATACTAAATAAAAAATAAACCCTATATTCAAATTTTTCCCAGTCTCATTTATGACATGAAAGTACTTCATTTCTATCCAAGTCATTCTGGGGTATCATATGATTATTTTTTCCCTAGAAACTAAGGCAATATTTTAACATATCTCCAATGACTTTTTTTCTCAAAAATCTCTTTAAGAATAAAAGAAATGGGAATTAAGTGAATAAATTTGAGATTTACAGGAAAATTAAGTTTTGAAGCTAGCTTGAAATCCTCCCAGCCACTCTCTACCCGTTGCTTGTCTCTCACGATGTCTGGGGGCGATTAATCTTAACTTTTCTTTTTAATTCTTCACAAACTTTGAACACACATTCCCGTAAAGTGAGAACTCACTCACAGAAGTTTGTGTTTCTTTAAGGGAATGTACTGTTCTATCTTCCACAGTCAGAAAGACTGCTAAAAGTATCATATCTTAGTAACATTTTGTTGAATCTCAGAAATAGATTCATATTACATAAAACCTAGAGTGTTGTCATTGGAAAAGAATAGCCGTAACATATCCACATACAGATCTTAAGGCAATTTAAATCTACCAAGCTTAGAGAAAAATGATGTATCTCTTCTGCTTGGGCACTGCCCATATCAGAAAGAGTTGCTTATGGAACCCCACCAATTCAGGCATTCCTGGTACATGATTTAGAGTCATTGTTTAGAATTTTAAAGCAATTAAGGTAATTTGAAACACTTTCTGGTTAGGCAATCTTGTTGGTAAATGTAAGAGAGTTAAAATTGTGCTATTTATCATAGCCACACCCTCTATCAGAAAACATTTTCAAGTATGAGTTCTATAATATCACATCTTTCCTTCTGAAACACAGGTGCTTTGGTTGACATGGGGGGGGCGGGGTACATGAAAAAGTCCACTCTGAATAGTTGTATTGGCCCAACATCATTTTTTTTTTTGTGCTCCTAAAGGAGCTGAGAGTAGTGTTTGAAGGCCAAACTTGTATGAGTCAAGTCCAAGGAGCCAGAAGGTAATTTTCCTTTCCAAGTGTCTGAAAGCCAGAACTGAGAGAACAAGAACCAGAAGTGGATGAGAAAACCCAGGAAGGACTGAGAGAAAGGCACATGCTCCAGCCCTTGTAACTGGGATGACAAGACACCCTAGTTAGAGAGAGCACAAAACTGCCAGGGAACCTTCTGAACTCTATAAAGAAACTCTGACACTTCATGTTTTGGAAAGTCAACTGGACAGCCATGTCTTCCCTATGGCTGGGATCAGGCTCCAAATATCTCACCTAAACTTACCGATGGTTTTAGGAATTCAAGAGTGAATTTTTTCACAGATATGCTTTGCATAAAATGTTCTGAAAAGTATAAATTAGGATATAGAAGTAATATGAGTCATAATACACTGTAGATCCATTATAGGAATCCAGTACAGAACACTTTGTATTTGAATTTTTCTTTGCTGCCCGCAGCATAGCTGGGTACCACCAGTCAGGGCCTCACACTATATCACTCTACAGCATACTTCTCAGTAACGCAGAGAAACAGTGCTCACCCATCTGGAAAATCCACAGGCTTTGCAGAGGAATCCCTATTGCTATTCAAACCCTTATGATAATCTAATCTAGACAGATATTTTTTTCTTAATGAATGAAAATGGCTTTAAATGACTATAAACCTATGTTAAATTAGCACCCTGTTAACTTAATACAAATAGCATCTTAAGCCAAATGAAATTAAATGATCCCTAAGAAAGATTATCTTAAGACTTACCAATCTTCATCTACTTAAAGAGAATTTTTATTTTAAGTGATATATAAATATCATATAACTTATCTGATGATCAAACTTCAAGTACTCTGACCTACCAAGAACACTACTTCAAATACAGAAATTAGCTCTTAAAGGGGAAAAAAAATCTCCAAATGGCAAATTACCATTAAAAAGAAAGGAAGGGAAGTTGTGAAAGAAAAATGTCTGTCTAATCGCACCCTGCCTAGGTAACAAGAGGCACCCCATGAGATGAAGCAGGAGAGTCCATCCTCAGAAAACTTGGACAGAGGGGTCCTAGGAGGGCAAAGACAAAAAGCCAAGTAAGGCAGGCAGGCTGTTAAAACCAAGTATGTTTAAGTTATGCAGGTACTTCTTATCCAGAGGGTACTGTGTGAGAATCACTGACTAAAGAAGATTGTTAACAGTCAGGAAAATGGGGTTAAACGGGGGTACAGTGTGCAAAAGCCTGTACCAATGTTGTCTCTAAACAGCTCTGTCAATGTGCATTCATCCTGAAACATCCAGTGGTGAGTTCTCATCCTCTTATTTGAAACCTGACTCTTTACAGGTGTAACTACATTCCTCTAAAAACCACTTTTTAAAACTTACATAACCTCCCTAGAATTAGATATGTTGTAGAACATGTATCACTATTGCCCACTTCTATCTTAGTTGTAGCAGAGACATTTGAACTAACTTCCAAGTACATATAAGTAGTACTAGTCTTGGTGAACTGTTATCAAGGTGCATTTTCTTAAAAACTGAGTGGAGATTTTGTTTCTTTACAGAGCTGGGTATATCATTTGTTGTTTGGTAGGCAGGTTGCATGTTTTGCCTATCCAAAAAAAAATTTTTTTTTAAATGTATATAGGGACTTCTATTAAAACATACCTTCCCCAGAACGCTTTCCTAGTTTGAATGACTATTCCACGCGGATTTATCTCCCAGATAGGCTAGGTTTTTCTACATCATTTTGGTCAACCAACAAATCTGTCAGCACATTAAGTATTGCAGATTTGGAAAACGGCTCTCACATTTGTATTCCTTTCCTGAGGTAATTCTCTTACAGTAAGTTTGTATCATAAATAAAATCTCCATGTGTTACTTTTATTTTCTTTCCATTCTTGAGAAAAATGAAAGCCTTAGAGTGAAGGGCATATTTGGGACCCCAGGGTTCCAAGCGACATCCTAAGTAGGTCACAGTTCCAAGCTGTAAGTTCAGCAGACAAATCTGTTCTGTTTGATTCCTCAAGATAGTAAAAGAAGACACTTGGTTCAAAGTTTCAACTGTCCATTCTGTTGATCTTCAGAGTCTTTGTGGTCTGCCCAGACTTTTCTAACACTCTATAATACACAAATAATAACTTGAACAGGGACACTTGTTTCAAAAGCCCAGTAGAGTCTTCTGCCCTGAATGCTGGTTTTTCTGTATACGTTCCATTTCTGTCCATAAGACCATCTCTACAAACACTTCCCCAAACATCTCAGTTGCCAATACGCTCACCATTTTCTCAATCCTGCCCTTGCAGCCTGTGTGAGTTGTTATGGCACAGGTGTGTGTTCATTTTGTGAGACAATTTGACTATTTCAGATATGTTTCATCTTTAGTTATAAAATCATTTCTAAGTATAACAACCCATTCAGCATAGGCCTCAGCAATAATTACCTACCATACTTCTTGAATATTATGTAGATGACTATTTTAGTACCTAAAGTATGCCTAGCTATATTTGTACTCCACTCTGGTTGACCCCCAAATGGGCCACCCAAGTGGTTGACATTTTTTACACAATTCCCTCAATAATACTTCTCAGAGGAAGTCTATGGGGCTTTTTTTTTTCCTACATCAAAAGGTCATCAAAGTACTCTGATCTTAAAATCCATATTTCCAATGCTTCTATCAGTAACATCATTATAATGTCAACAGGTCTCTTCATTCATGGACCAATGCTAAGCCTTGTTTACTTAGATAAAGTATCCCAATAAAGAGAAACAGTTCTGAACTCACCACTTCTCAACATGAGGGTCAAGCACTGGGCTTTGTGCCCTGAACTCTGGATTTGGAGACCTGGTTTCCCCCGTAGTCTTGACCAGTCTAAGAGTCTTCATAATTCATCAGCTGGATATCAGCTATGACTATGGGATCAAGTTGACCACTGCAAACAGCACTTTAAAGAATCAGGGCAACAGTGAAGCATGTATAAATGTCTGGTGGGAATTAGTATTTAATAAGTCATGGCTATAATTGGTTATATACATTTTTAAAACAAAACAGCTATATCTCTTAAGGATTAATTTGGGAAATGCAAAGAGTGACTGAGACAAAGGTATGGTCTGGACACTATTGGCTGTTGAAATTCCGGTCTGAAAAGTAAACAAAAGTCCTTCTGTTAGTTTTTGAAAGACAAAATAGCCATATGGGGGAGGCAGAGAGGGCGTACTCTCCGGCAACAGAGGCCATGAAGGCTGCTAAGTAAACAGCACACACAGATTGCGTAAAGTATATCTCCCACAGGACCCATAGCATGGCTTTCATTTTCTTCTATTTTTCCTTTCAACTCTTTCCCTCGCCTGATTTGCTCTTTCTTCCTCTATCACCAGCCCTAATCAATGCAGCAGGTCAGCTTGAAAGAATGGACAGACTCCAAGCCACATACATTTAAACCACTTTAATGCAAATATTGATCTTAGGAACAAGGACACAGAATGGGCTCCCACCCCCCACATACAAACACTTTTTACTGAACATGCCTTTTTTCCTAGGGCTCTGCTGCTCATGATAAAATAAATCACCATAGATCAGTATTCTACCGTCTTTTATGCCCAGGAATGCCGAAGTCACCCAAGAGATGGGTCCAATTCAATACCAAGTATGCAAACCTTCACCGTAGGTACTTTGGTAGAAATATTGAGCCATATTCTCTTAATCACTTATAGAAACCTCCTCATATTTCCTAGGGGAGCTATTCTGGTGCACACAAAGGCACACTATCAGAGTGGGTGTGGCATCTTATATCACAGGAGTAGTTGTTCAACAGCCATGTCCACTATGAGAACATTTATTTCCTGTGTACCCAAGATTATCAAAGCACCGTAGCAGAAAGCCACTGTCCAAGAGGCAGAATTAGCAACAGAGTCCAAGTAGGAGCTGAAATCCAAAAGGCGAGATCAAGGGCAGGAAGGAATTCTAAGGGCCACTTTGAAATTCGAAACTAAAAAGATCTGATATTCTATCTGTAGGCATTTTCAGGCTAGGGTGGGGGTTGGGAGGGGGGAGAAAGGAGAAGAAAAACTGTTTGTACAAAGAATGCTTGCTTGGCCTGTGGCCAAGAAAAGAGGCATCACAAACTGGGAGGAGTTTGAAGGCAACACAAAAGAACCTAGAGCCAGAGGACAGAGGGGGAGACAACCCAACTTAAAAGCTCCGGACCAATGCTGGTTGCTTCAAAGCCATACTAGCTTCTTATACATGTTTGTCTCCCCGGGCACCAAGTGTTTGCCACTGCTGTTGTCTCCAGCGACTGGAAAGCAAAATAAAGCCGCACAGGCGTTCCCACCTCTACCGAGATGGCTTTAGACACGGAAATAGCCCAGCACAACCTTCACCACAAAGAGCTTTCCTCTCTCTCTTCCTCTTGCTCCCTATGCCGCATCTTTATGCAAAGGGGCAGATGTCATCATGACAGGGACCAGGAGATGTGTACATCGGGTGGACAGAATGTTCACTGTGGGCTTATCAGCCTAAAAGCTGCAGATAACTGGAGGTGAAGAGAGAACTGAGTGGTATGCAAAGTGGGAGGCCAGCTAGGCAGAAGGAAGCCTTTGACCTTGGAGAGGCGGAGTACTACCGAAGTGTAGGGTGGGAGTGGGGGAACGGAATGAGGAATTCCGTGCTGTAATATATTCGGGTAAAAATGGGGCTGTCATCTTGAGCTACAAGTTAGAAAGTTATTACTTTTAATATGCCACTACCTTAGGCCTATACTGTTATGTAAAAGAAAAATAACCTTGTGTGACAGTTTAACATTGATCGATGTGCCTGCCAAACGCGAAGAGATAAATAAGCAGGTGATGAATAAACACCACTTCAAGTAAAGACATTACGCCGCATGCATAAAACGGCGCCAGGCACCTAGGAGCTGTGGGTGGCCGAAGGTTGGCCATTTCATGCCCACTCAGTAAAGCAGACTTAATCGCTTCCAATATTTTCTGTTAAAAAGCACGCTTAATGAGCCAATTTCACAAGCCCAGAGAAACTGATTATTATCTCCGAGTTCCAACAGAGTTGGTTGTTTTCCAAGAGCCAGCTCTTTTTTTTTTTCCTTGATGGGATAAAATCCTTTTTTAAAGGAGAGAGAGAGAAAAGAGAGAGGGGGGTGCACAGGAGAGAGAAAGAGAGAGCGAGAGCAAGAGAAAAAGAGAGAGAGGGTGAAAGAGAGAGTCAAGGAGCCAGCCTGAGGGCACAGACTCCGGCTCACCAGGCAGGGGCGGCCGGTAGATGGCAGTGTTACCCCGCAGTCAGCCCCAGAGCCCAGCTAGATCTGGGCAGAAAGCTGGGAGGGTAATTAAAGCTGAAAGCAGCTGCCTGAAGAGTTCACACCCTACCACAGTGCAGGCCCTTTGTCCAGTTTCTTCAGGCCCAAGCAGCTAGAAGGCAAGAGACAAAGGGACAGCCCCTAAAGGCCTCTGTCCCTCTAACAAGTAAGGTTTGAGGATTGCCTGCTATGATTCCTTTCTCTGGGTGCAAGAGTCCTTTCTCTAGTGCCTTATTTACCCCGAGGGCTTTGCCATCAGTATGTATCTAACAGGACGAAGCAGCCGACTACTGGGGGCAAAAAATTCCAGAAGACAGAAATCTCTCCTTTACCCTTTTCTTCAGGAGAGTGCCTCCTTTCCTTTCCTTTCCTTTCCTTTCTTTTCTTTTCTTTTTTTCTTTTCCTTTTTCTCCTTTTCTCTTCGATGAACTTTGCACTCTCTCCCCTCCCCCACACCATTTTGTTTTTGTTTGTTTGTTTGTTTGTTTGCATAGTTTCGGTAAGAGGTCTACAAAAAAAGGATAAGAATGGAGTGGAGGGAAACAGACAGTGCCCCTCAGAAAGTTGGCTGCCTGTCCATCAAGGCACACTGTCAGGAAGGAGCCTTCCTTCCCTCCACTTCCTGCCAGCTACAGTGAGATGTGTTAAAAAAAGCCATGCAAACGTTGCTATTGTCAGCAACTGCAGTCACCCAGTTACCACTAGGAGAGAAGACCCCTAACTAGACCTCAGTGCATAATTAACATGGATACTTTTTTTTTTTCTTAAATGAAACAAACTGTTGTTAGGTTCTAAATTGAGATACAAGTTCATTATTTATGAATATTCATAGAAAACTTGAACATTTTCCAAACTTGGCCTTTCATTTCTTATCACCTAACCAAATAATTGATGTGTATTCTTTTTCTGTAAGAGAATCTTCTCGAGATGTGTGACAGGAGTATTAAGTCTGTGAATTTTGATATTAATTTTCCCTTCTGATGACTCAAAAGAGGAGAGAATAGGCAATAGAGCAAAAATAATTCTCAGCTCTTGCCTTCTACATCCAGTTACCTATGAGAGAAGAATAAAGTAAAGCTTAACAAAGATTGGTCCATTACGGAGAAGAATTGGGACATCTGAGGGGCATTTAGAAGCTGCAGAGAAGATGCCACTTGGATTCTACCGGAAGGAGAAGAGTGAGCAAAGCAGAGCTGCTTGGGATAAAACAGAAATCAGAGGACCAGCCCAGAACTGTTTACCACAGGTGATCTGAGAAGGCACCAGCAGCAGAGAAGTCACTCAAGAGCCTCTCTGGGCAGGTGTCATCCTGGAGACAAAAGGACAGGCAAAAAACCTCAAGGGGCCTCTCCGGCCTTATTGAGCCTAACTTCTCAAGATGCCCCTCACCAAGCACAAGCGTGCAAGTGTGTGCACCTTTCCCTGCATCTTTGGGTGTTTGTTTCCTTATGCAGCTGTCATTTTAGAAAGCATAGTGAGAAAATATAAGTGCTTTTCTGTCATAGTCTGTTATTACAGGAGCAGCTTCTAACCAGAAAGAAAAGAGCTTCTCAGGCCTTCAGTGACCACAACTCCCGTTTGCTCTGTCAGAAGCACAAAGTGTTACACGTTCCTCTTCTCACCATCTTGGGCCCTGTATAGTTTCCACATTATAAAATTTAAAAGAAACACATAGTAAGTGGCATCTGAATGTATCGTTTCAGAGAGATGAGGGCCCCAAAGAGCTCCATTGTGCTACCCCACAACAATGTGTTAGGCACTGTGAACAGAGCCTGGGTCCACTGTCCAGGAGCTCACTGGCTAGTGTCTCCAAAACAGTGAAATCAGTGATGGAGTCAAGGGGAACAGTCTCCAGAAGCTGGTCACCTGCCTACATCTAGAAGGTCCTCGATGGCTGCTGGAATTCAGAGTTGGTTTCAGAGCCAGGGAAGAATAATTGTATTGCCCAGGACTGCCACAAAAGAATACTATATACCAGCTGGGCTTGAAATGACAGAAATTACCCCTTCTCCATTTTGGAAGTTTCAAGTGTGCAATGTTCAGTTCTGAGGGAAAATGCATTCCTTTCCCATGTTCTAGCTTCCAGAGGATGCCAGCCCCGGGAAGTAACCAAGTGACATGTCAGGTGTGGTAGGTAATTCATAAGATGGTGGCAATAATCACTGTACTGTGTTAATCAAATGCTAATTTGCAAGCCTTAAATAGATATAACTTGTAAAATGCCTATTTATTAATAAGGAGATGTTTTGCAATTCAATCCAGCCCTGAGGTCACTTGGAGCAAGAATGTTGGAGGATACAGCATCCCAAGAACTTCAGATGGAGTCTCACAGTCACTAAGACTGGAGGGAAGTGTGGATGCGAGGGAAATGATGAAGTTCAAAGGACTCCGTGTGACTTTCAATTCTGAGCTGGTGAAGAGGGTTTTGAAAATAGATAGGCTTAAATAGATAAGTGTTTAAAAAACAAAACAAAGCAATACAAACTCTATGACCATGCCACTAGGATAGATACTGAGAAGACCTGAATCAAAGGCAGATTACTGACTATGTAAAAATGAGAGCAGGAGTCCACCAAGCAGTGTCAGAGCTTCTGAGAACAAAGTGCACTTCTACCTTTCAAAGGTAATAACTTATGATCCACAGTATTTCAGGTGTGGGAGAGAAGAAACCATGGGTTGTTGAATGGTGAACTTGTCAAAAGCTGCCAAGACTGCAAGACTTCTGGCCTGAATAAAGAGGTTGATCATACCATTTTTAAGCAAGATTAGACATTTGTATCCCAAAAGTAGCAGACTTGAATGCACTGGATACTAGTTCATTTGTATATATAAGGAGGCAGTCAAGAAGAAGACAGGGAGGAAGATGAGGGGAAGGGATGGAGGTGAGGTTGAGGAGGGAGGAGGACTTAGAATATGCATGAGATAAGTTGGAGCACAAATATAGCTGTAATTGAGAGACCTCTAATTAGATTGTGGAGGAGTTCTTAGAGAAGGTCAGAGGAAGTACAGACGAGCAGGGCTAAGCACATGTAAGTAAGGAGGGCTTTAGACACATGTGTGAGGCACCCAGGTTCTGATGTCTGGCTACAAAGGGCCAAGAGCAAAAAGCAGAGGTGAATATTGGAGAAAAAAAACATTAGAAAAGCAAATAGAGGCAGCACTGGAAAAAGATCTGTCATTTCTGTTTGTTATAACAAGAGGGAAACAAGCATCCTTATGTGTGGATACAGAGAAGGATGCACAGAACCAAGATGCAGAACACATGGATCTAAGAGAAGGGAGAGCCTGAACAGCCTCTGGCTTTCTCATTGGATCCACAGAAGCCAAAATTCTAATGCAGAACAGGCTGACCCTCTCTCTGAGTTGTTGAGGGCTGGGTGAATTTGTGATGTCAAGTCACTTTGACCTTAACTATTTGCATTGTATTGCTTGTTCCTCAGCCTACGGATTTTAATACTTGCACGTAATTAAAATGGTACAAAAGCAAAAAAAAATCACTTTGAAAACCAGTTTATAAAGATATAAACAGAAGCCAGGCAGTGGTAACATATATTTTTAATCCCTGGGAGGCAAAGTCGGGCAGATCTCTGAGTTCCAGGGCAACATGGTCTACAGAGTGAGTTCCAGGACAGCCAGGGCTACACAGAGAAACCCTGACTCAAACAAACAAGCAAACATCAAAATTCCTACACTTATTCCTAAGGTCTTAAGAATGAGGTGGGTATTGATTTTATTAATTGACTTCACATAATCTGCAGATGATAGAATGGCACACACTCACCCTTTTCTGGCCCCTGTTCAGGTTCCAAGTGGCCAATCTCCATGTCTCCCATCTGGCTTTGACACAGGAAGCATCTCTTGCAGGATTAAACTAAAAGACCATATGAAACTTTTTACTTCCTCGGTGTAGAAACCAGGACCTATTTTCCAAACCTCACCATAGATGCATAGGCTCCAGACTTTTATCACAAAGCCTTCAGGAGAGGCATGAACAGGCATCCCTTTCTTTATCTGGGGTAAATAAGTGTATTTCTTTGATGCATCCTTGAAACATCAGCATACAAAGGCCAAAGGCCCAAGACTCACTATAAGGGCTATATATTCTCTCTCTCTCTCTCTCTCACACACACACACACACACACACACACACACAGGTCTGGGAATCAAATCTGATTCATTGTAGAATATATTAAGCACGGTACTTCCACTCTCAACAGAACTTTTTATTAAAAAACAAACCTCAAAAAATATTGAAACAAAGAGGTTCGTTTTCTCATTTGTGAACAACCCATTCACCTTCTCCTTGCTTCTATGCCCAGGATGTCTGTCACACCTACAACTACTTACATTGTTTCTCAAGTGATAGAAAAAAATGACTGCAGAAAAAAAATCTTCCTCTACCATAAATGCAAAACTCCATATTCTTACATGCCAGAAAAGCAAACTGCACCATTAAACGAAATAAGACCAAACTAACTCACAAAGAGAAAAGAAGCATCAACTCTGTCTTTTTCTACATTAAAAAAGAAAAGAAAGGAAAAGAAAGAAAAGAAAGGAAAGGAAAGGAAAGGAAAGGAAAGGAAAAGAAAAGAAAAGAAAAGAAAAGAAAAGAAAAGAAAAGAAAAGAAAAGAAAAGAAAAGAAAATTCCTATTGCCAGCCATTAATGACAAAGTAGAGACTTTTCACCAAAACACCAGAGGCAGCGGCTTTATGCTGGCCTATCACCTACACATATTCACTCCTGACTCTTCTCCTGTGTGTCTCACCGAGGTCCAGAGACCTGAATAATATGCTAAACTGCTTCAGAAAGACTGTGTACTTTTGTTGTAACACAGGCAAATTTATGTTTCACATCTGAGGTTGAAACTAGGAGGCAAATAAAACCATAAAAGTAACAGACTCACCAACTGCTCAGTCATGGTAAAGGACAGACAGCCGTATGTTACGTGGCTAATTATCCAGCAGCCTTAGAGATTCTATACATGAGCTGGGCAACCTCTGCTTCTTCTGTATTTGGAAAACAATGCTAATGGATGTAATTCGTGAGAGAATTGGAAAGTAACTTGAGAGTGGCCACAGAACATTTTGCATTTAAAAAATGCAAAAACATACAATGGATTTGACACTTGTGTTTCTCAAATTGAGACATCTACTTGAGATATGGAAGGATGAGGGATATAAATTCTTGTATAATATAAGAAACAATGGCTCATGATTTTTTAATTCTTAAAGTGAGCAGATGGCACTTTCACAAGTTTTTATACAATTATTAGGCTAAGAACAAGTGAATTGATTGGTCAAGAGATTCCTCTTTATGCTGTGATAAAGTCTGTAATAAAAGGGTAATCTATGTTAAGGGTCATGATAATCAAGATAATATCTTGCTTAATATATTTTAGAAATAAAGCCAATAACACTCTAAATGTGACGCTACACTCTCTTACGTGCAAGCTCTATTTCTTTGTCTCTGAAATACATTGTTATTAACTACCGTGAGATCTACATTCAGTGAGTTCTAAAATAGTCTAGATTAAAATATATTAATATTTTATTGGATTACTATATATATATATATATGCACATGTGATGTGTGTGTGTATGCGGGGGGGGAGAATGTGTATGTGTGTATGTGAGTGTTTTGTCTCTGAGGGTGGGAAGAATGGTTCTGTATGATTTGTTCTTGCTTCTATTTCTTGTTCTTTTTTAAGCCAACGGTTAGCAGACACCAGCCCCTGCTAACTGTGGAAGAGTGCCATGCATTACACAATATATTTTGAAGTCTATTTTTTAAAAGAAAAAAAAAAAGATTTTAACAAATTTGTATCCTGTCACATGATTGGTGCTCAGTCAAAGCTCACAGCAAGGAAATTAATGTACCAACCACAGAGAACCATCTTGGTCATTCACATGCTGGTCTTCAGGTATACTCTTTCTCCTTGTCTGGCAGTCAACTAACCCTTCCTGTCATCTAGTGTATTCTAGCATATTCTACTGTGTATTGAATATGCTCATATTCCTTGCTGAGGAGGAGCAGCAGGAAGTGGTGGAGTAGAACGGAGGGAAGACAGGAGGAAAGGAAAGCCATGGAAACCAAGTCAACTAGTGGTCATCAGACCAGGAGCATCAGAGGATGAGTGGCCGCTTCATTTAGAATTTTATTTTTCTGTCTCTTTAATATGAAGTGAGAACACAGTAGGTGATCTTTATTCATCTCACATGCCATCTCCTATGTTCAAAAGACATACCCATCAGGGAAAGTCACGAGCCAAGGCACACCAGCTCATTATTTAAAAGCAACCCTGAAAATTTAGAATCTCTTATCACTTCATGTTCTTTTTCTTCTTCTTCTTCTTCTTCTTCTTCTTCTTCTTCTTCTTCTTCTTCTTCTTCTTCTTCTTCTTCTTCTTCTTCTTAAATAAAGACTTAAGTTTCAAATTTTATTCACAAAATGAGAATATTTTTGCACCTGGTAGCAGATCAAAATGATACAGTATTTGTTTTCTACTTTCATAATATAGTATCATCAAAATGTATATACTTTGACCCCGGAGAGAACAAAAATCAAAATAACCTTCATGGAAGATGGAGAATAGTGGTTATCCACTTGTGGGCGTGTTCATCTGGGGATTAAACAATTCTTTCACAGGGGTCACCTACGATCATTGGAAAACACAGACATTGACATTACAATTCATAACAGTAGCAAAATTACAGTTATGAAGTAATAATAAAGAATTGTTTTATGGTTGGGAGTCATCACAACATGAGGAAATGTCTTAAAGGGTTGCAGCGTTAGGGTGAGAACCACTGCTCTAAAAGAAGTCAGTACCTGTATCTTGATTTTCAGCTGAAGCATGTACACGCACAAGGACTTAGCTCCTGCATCTCACCTAGAAAAATAGATTTATAAGTAAAGCTTAGAATGCTATTCTGAGGGCTGCAAAGATCATGTGTACACCTCCATCCAGATGTGGAAAGTGCCAGCCTCCTCCTCCTTGACCTTTATTTATGAAAAGCAAACGTGAACATGGGCTGTTTAACTTGCTATTTCCTAAATAAGACACAAATAACTAAATAAACTTCTTTGACTTTGCTCTATTGAGCTAATAATAATTGACTATCTTATAATATATAACTAAAAGGTAGCATGTGCCCTTTTATATTTAAAATTTTGCATTGTTTTCATGATTTATGAGTAAAAGCTCTCTACGATAGTCATTATTTCCATCAATTTATGTTATTTCCATCATTATAAATCTCATAGCAAAGTGTATAGAAACTGACTGTAGAAATTTTTAAAATATATGAAAAATCACAAAGGAGAAAATTGTAGTCCCCCATAATCCTTTAACTTATGATAGCTGCCACTAATTTGCGGGACTCTTGTTTTACTCTGTACATGTGACTGGATTCTCCACTCCTGCCTTGTTGCCACTTTATGAATGTTCATTTCTTATGAACATCTTGGATGCCCAAATCGTAAACTTTCTACGCAGCATGAAGATAAATATAAGGGCTGTACTTTACCTCATAGACACATTATAAATTACTAATATAAGGTCATTTATTAAATATGTGGGGTTGCCAGTTTTAGTCAATAAAATAAAGAACTATGTACCCTTAACCCAGCATCAACTATTTGCAACCTGTGGTAGAAGCTGATTGCCTTATACCATTAGTCTTACTCCTAGGCTACTGAGAAAAAAATCTACTCAGGATTTTATTGGTACACTTTTCACTGCACATCATTAAAAGATTAAAAAAATGGTGAATAAAACTGCAAAACCACTATCTACTATAAAATATTATCATCCTTTCACATCATCAGATACACAAGCACTGTTTGAAAATCAATCTCTACTCTCCTGACTGTAAAAGTGAGCATCTAAATAATATTCATACATCCCACATATGAGCAGCCTCCTCTGTAGCTCGCCTTATCTCCCTCAACTTACCATTTACTTGTCGTAGGAATGAAAGTATGGCACTCCCCATGTCCTAAAAGGTGCTGGTTACATCCTCATCAATAACACTTACCAAGCTCCTCTGTTGACTGGATTTCCGGCACATAGGTTCTTAGAGCTAGACTTTGGTTCAGATTTAGGTTTAGCACTTTGTCAAGAGTGTTTCATAGTGATGGTATACTCTCCTCAAAGATACATGTTGGGTTGTATGTTTTGTGTTTATCTTTCTCCTGACATCAGCCACCATTGTGAATGCCTTTGACCTGTTACTGCTGTGCAGTGGCCACAGAACAGCTTTACTCACATCAAAGCAAAAGTAGATGAAATGCGATGACTGAATATTTGTGCACAGTTAAGTGCCTATAATAAATCTACAGAAAGTTCTTAAAAGTAAATATCTAAAATAAAATGAGCTTACATTTGTAAGTTTAAATTATAGTGTGTGTATGTGCTGTGTGTGAGTGTATGAGTGTGTGGGTGTGAACGTGTGTATATGTGTGTCGTGTGCTGTGGGTGTGGGTGTGAATGTGTGTGTGTATATGTGTGTTGTGTGCTGTGTGTGAGTGTGTGGGTGTGTGGATGTGAATGTGTGTGTGTGTATGTGTGTAGCATGAGTGCCTGTATGTGTATGTTTGTATCCTGAATCACCTTAATAAAAACTATATCAACTATACCCAATATTGGGGCTATTGTTTTATATATTTCTGGTAATAGATTAGTAATTAACATAAAATACACTGACAGTTTTGGGGTTTTGACAGTTTTTTATCAGTAAGATGAAGCATGCTCTCCTTAATTAAAATTTTGTTTCTTTTTTCATGAATTGTCACGTTTGTTCATTTTTCTGCTAGGTCTCTATCATCATGTAGTGAAGCATTCTAGAAACTTGATTTCTCATGATAAAGGCCACTGTAAAACACAAGGATTTTACAAACTAAAAGCACTCATCCCTCCCTCTACTAACAGCCTAGAATTGTGGTCATAGTCCTGATCAAACATGGTAATGCATTATCAGGCGTGTCAGACATGATTGCCATATAACTCACAGTGGAGATCTGATATATTTGGCAAATGATCACTCTAAATGTATCTTGTCTTATAGGCCAGACAAGGCCATTAACTTTCCAATAACATTATGATTAAGAAATATAAAATTATACTAAATATTGTGTCCATAATATGTATAAAAATCATACATTCACCTGTAAGTCTGGGCACTGGAAATTTTGATTTCCCTTAAAAGAATAAAAAGCAGTAAGTATTACTACACTACACTTAAAAGGGCAATATGAACACTATCCTTATTGCATGACACATGAGAGAGGTTCACTACTAGTATTTAACAGTCATATACCAGGCAAGCTTGCTGCCATCACAGCACTTGGGAGGTGGAGGCAGGAGAATCAAGAGTTCAGACTCACCCATGGTATGTAGTAAGCTTGAGAACAGCCTGGGCTATGGGAGTCTTTGTCACACAAAACTGTTTTGAAGTGTCTTGTATCTAAGCATGCCACATGCCTTAAACAAGCTCTGCTGGGAGAACATTCACTGGAGAGTCCATCCCTTTCAGCCTAACTTTTAGAATATCTTCATCTGAAAGGGGGATTACAAATAATTGAAAGTCCAAACCAAACTATAAAGTATAAAAATTACTAATATTAGTAGGAGAGACACAGTGTTAAATCCATACATGTGATCATACAATTGAATAACATTGCAAAATAGTGCAATCAGATCTTTGTCACATTAGTGTCTCTACATAAGTATTATCATGAAAACAAAATTCCTATTCAAATTGATTGGCTTCCTGGTGGCTTAACTCAGTGGCTTTGGAATTTCTAGTATATATAATACAAAATGGAGATTTTAGTTATAAAAAAAAAGTAGTAAAGGAAAAAATGATGGATAGAAGATAAACAGGTAAGAATGAAAAACTTGCTAAAATATCTTCATTTTAGAAAAACTGTATATTGCAATTATAATGATAATGATCACAGTACAGTGCTTGCTTCACTTGTTACAGCAAGTGCAGAATTGTCTGCTCAGCTAAACTCCACAAGGGATTTTTAGATAATCCTCCTACAACACTTAAATAAAAACCTAATATTTTTGTTAGTTTCTATAACCATTTCAATATTTACAAACTGAGCATGTTAGCCACATTCTAAACTATTCCAAAAATGGAAGACAAAGATTAACAAACACTGGAAACCCCAGACCTTCCTTGGGAATTGTTAGTTTTACACATGCCTTGTTAAATAAATTAGGGAAGTGTGGCTGGGTATACCTGATCTTAGGCAAAATCTTTGTAAATGCTGCAGGAGGGTGGGTGTAACTATCCTCTCTGGTAGATCTGCTATAAAGAGTCAATGAGGCGACAGCACCTCTGCACAGTGGCTGATGTGGAGAGCTCAGAGGACCTCCATCCCTTCTGAATCTTGACCACCATTCCCACAGAACCAAGAGATGCATCTAGGGATTTGTTCTTTGAAGTAATTTTCCATAAAAATATCTGACCTGTAGAAAGTCCTGCTCATGTGGCAAAACAAACAAACAAACAAACAAAATAAAACCGCCTAAATACGTTCATCTTATACTCAATCTTTGAGAGACCAGTGAGAGATGCCAGTGCTCACTGGGAAGATTTCTATTTTTTATTTTCCCAATTTTGACTTAACTGTGGTGGGACACAGGCCTGCTGCTCACAGGCATGGCAGCATCCCTCAGCTCTACAGTTTGCATAAATACCTCTCAAGTTATTGTGTATTTCTTGTGCAACCCAATACCTTTTGGGGAAATTCTTAAGTCACACTAACAACTTCTTGCATTTGATGTTTTTATGTCTAGAATGTATATTTTTATCTTAACGACTGTGCAAGGAGAAAAAAAAAGCACACTTGTAAATAAATGTTAGCCATATGGAAAAGACAATGGGTCTAGTAATTAAAACTGAAAAGGTAAAGAACTATACAGTAATTAGAATACTGATTAATCAGCTGATAATTTTATCTTGATTAATGCTGCTGGTTTCCCTACTTATTGACCTAGGAAAGGTGGGTTTAGACCAATTAAATATAAATTATTCTCCTTTTTAAACATTCTGGGCAGCTTCCAGTATTCTAAGTCTTTCTCCACTTAAGGAGTACCATTAAAATGCTTTTACTAAATTGGGCAGCTCAACAAAAGATGGAATTAGGTTTATGTTCCAAGCAAACGGTTGCTTTTATCTAAGGCAAAATTATACAAAACTGGTTTATTTTCTGCTATGCAGAGTATTAACAATTGAGTGAATTGCTATTAAAAGGGAGGGGGCTCTGATGACATTTAGCGCGAAAACAAGTAGATCTGTGTCTTACTGAATCTATCAATGAAGGAGTGTGTACAGCATTGTGTGTAGGTCCCCACACCACAGACCTTCAGGTCATAGTATTAACAGAACAAATCACCTAGAATAGAGTCCAATAAACAAAGAAATATTGAAGATCCCAAATGTCTACAAGTTAATGCATATCCATAGAGCCCACTATTTTAAAGCATGGACCTTTTAAAAAATAGCCGGAACCGAGCATGTTTTATTTAGGAATACAAATGTACATACACATATATTCATGTATTATTAATGTATTGATGAAAAAAAGAGGCCAGGAGCAAGGGAGGGTATATAAGAGAGTATAAAGGGATGAAAGGAAAAAGGGGAATGATGTAATTATATTATATTCTCAAAAAGAGAACAAAATGCCAAAATAATAGCCAGAAGATAGTAGATGAAAATTATGCTGTAGAAAAAAGTAAAATCAAGCTGAGGACCCAGGTCAGGTGATAACATGGTAGACTGGCATCCACAAAGACCTAGGTTCAATTCCACTATATAACACTATATAAACCTGTTAGATTGGCATGCTGCTGTGATCCAGCATTTAGCAGATGGTGACAATAGAATCAGAAATTCAAGGTCATCCTCAGCTAGAGAGCAAGGTTGAGAAATGAGACCAAATCTCAAAAGAAAAGAAAGAGAAAGGTGAGGGAAGATTGAAGGGGACCCCTGAGAGCTGGACAGGAGGGAGGGAGGAGAGGAGCAGAGGAGGAGAGGAGAGGAGCAGAGGAGAGGAGAGGAGGAGAGGAGGAGAGGAGAGGAGCAGAGGAGGAGAGGAGAGGAGCAGAGGAGAGGAGCAGAGGAGCAGAGGAGAGGAGCAGAGGAGGAGAGGAGAGGAAGATAGTTGATTAAGATGGTGGCTTTTAAGTACAATTATCTCTAACATCATGCACTAGACAATGCTGTAACCTGTAGTTTGCCAGACCTTACCCTCATCTTCTCATGCAGTATGCCAGCTCAATCCCTAGAAGCCCCCTGATAAATTACACTGTGAAAACCAACACCCTGTCTCCTTTCCTGACTGGTCATTCTCTGGATGTTTGGTTCCATGGTCTCTAAGCTCAGTAACGCTCTGTAATGCTATGTTCTGCACTGTATGGATGAATGTCTATACAGGCCACTTTCAGAGAAGAAAATGCCACAGCAAGACTTTATGAAGTAAATCTTAGAAAACCTTCTTTGCGCATGAGAGAAAGCCACAGAAAGCTTATGATGATGCTTAAATACAAACAGTACCCACAAGAACCCAGATGTCCCACAACAGAAGAATGGATACAGATAACGTGGTTCATTTACACAATAGAATACCACTCAGCTATTAAGAATGAGGATATTATGAGTTTTTTCAGACAAATGGATGGAACTAGAAAATATCATCCTGAGTGAGATGACTCAGAGCCAAAAGGACATGTATGATATGTACTCACTAATAAGTGGATATTAGCCCAAAAAAGTACAGAATACCCAGGTACAATCCACAAAACTCAAGAAGGTTAAAAAGTCAAAGGACCCAAGTCAAGCTGCCTCAGTCTCACTTAGGAGGGAGAAGAAAGTAGTCACATTGGGCAGAAAGGTCCTGGATGGGAGAGGGCACAGGAAGGGGAAGGGAGAGAACATGATCAGGTATGGGGCAGGGAACAGGACTGAAGTCTAGAAGTTCAGGAGAAAGAATGGAAACAGGCATCCTTAGGAGGTAGGAGGTGTTGGAACCCTCTAGAATTTACTGGAGACCTGGAAGGTGAATGACTTAGAACTCAAAGGGAGGGACCTGGAATGAAGTGCTCTACAGTGGGGAGGGGAAACTTGTAGAGTCTACCTCCAGTGGAGGGACAAGACATCAAGTGGAGGGATAGGGTTGCCATCCCATAGTCAAAAGCTCTGACCCTGAATTGTTCCTGTCTGAAGGAAATGAAGGGACAAAAATGAAGGAGAGCATGAGAGAAAGGAGGTTCAGTGACAGGCCCAAAGTGGGATCCAGTTCAAGGGGAGGCCCTGGAGCCTGACACTGTTACTGATGCTGTAGTGTGTTTGCAGACAGGCTCCTAACATGGCTGCCCTCCAAAGAAGCTCATCAAGCAACTGAAAGAGTCAGATGCAGATTCTAACCCCCAACCAATAAATGGAAGCTGGGGACCTCTTGGTTGAATTGGGGAAAGGGTAAAGAAGCTGAGGACGAGTGCAGCCCCGTGGGAAGACTAGCAGTCTCAACTGACCTGGACCCATGGGATCGATCTCTCAGAGACCGAGCCACCAACCAGGCAGCACACACCAGCTGATATGAAGCCCCTGACACAAGCAGAGGACAAGTCCGGCCTCAGTGAGTGGAGATGCACCTAACCCTCGAGAGACTTGAGGCCCCAGAGGGTGGGGAGGTCTGGTGAGGTGGGGGTAGGGGGATGGGGACATCCTCTTGGAGACATAGTTGGGGTACGGGGGAGGAAGCATAGGATGGGGAGCAGTCGGAAAGGGAGACAAACCAGAAGGATGAAGACTGGACTTTTAAAAAGTATTAAGTAATGAAAAATTTAAAAAAAAAAGAATCATCTAACAGAAAATGATAGCCTCATCTAACAGAAGAACGAGGCCCTCCATGGACTCTGATAAACACTGGCACTTACTACACTATTAACTGTCAGACAGTCCAGTGACTTGGGGTCAGTTTTATCCTCACTACATAAATGAGGACTGAGCCACAGAATGGTACAGAAGAAACTAGAGTGCAGGTTTAATCAGAGGTGAATTTCAGGACTCAGAGTCAACTGTTCCAGCTGAGCTTTGGCTGTTTGGATTTCAGCAACATGACACAGTATGAGAAAGAAAACTCTGACTTCCCCATTTTATAGCTATGTGTGTGGTCAGTAGGTCCATCTTCTAGGGTAGTGGTGACTTGAACAACAAGGACCATGGAATGCTTGGTAATACATTGTTGCCTCTAAGTACATATAAGGCAAACAGGTACCCAGTGAGACTGCAGACACTTCATAACTGTTGTGAGATAACAAATACATTATTGTACAATTTAAAGGAAACGTCCACTCAATTAGATCTATTTAATCTCTACAGCCTCTTGCCAATCCCTTTAACAAGTGGCTGCACCTGATACCAGCATTCATTCATTCATTCATTCATTCTCTCATTCATTCCCTTGAGACTGTCTTCTGGAAGATTAGCCATGGCAATGTATGGTCTATGTTATTCTGGCCCTGTTGTTGCCCAGAGAAAATGCTGAAAATAATGCCCAAGCAAAACTAGCAACACTCATTCATGAGGTTATTTTTGAAAATGTGAGGACTATTTTATAACTAGACATAGTTAAATAGGATTTTGGCTCCAACAGTTAATAAGAACAGTGCTTTCTATGTCGGGCTAGCAAATGCTTACCATGTACTTTGTGGCTAGCAACTTAATCCCTGGGACTTACAGGAAAATTGTTGTTCCTGTTTGACAGATGACATAACCAGGGCTCAAAGAAATGAAGTGATTAGCCTAAGAATATTAAATAAGTTGTAATCCCAAAACTGAGCACGTACATAGTGGTAGAAAAAAAACATAAATAAATAAATCCTAGTATGAACAAATATATGTAAGATTATATGATAAAGAATCATATATGCAAAGTTGTTTGTTCTACAAATGCTCTGTCTATAAGAGAGGCTCCAGAAGATGAGTGGTCCTCTATCTGCCCTAGATAATTGAGTAAACACGCACATGACATTGAAAGGAGCCACAAAGAATCACAACACAGCTGTGGCATTGCAAACAATGCAAGAGGTTGGTCCATGAAAAGATCTGGTACACTGAGAGAGCTGTTTGTTGAGAGAGATGGAAGCATGGGGTGGATGCAGGTGTAACGGATAATGGGAGGCAGGACCATACGGTGGGGAAAGCAAGATCACAATACAAGTGTGCACTTGACTTCATTGGAAATGTAGAGGAAGACAGGAGACTTGAATTTTGTATTACATGATTCATACAATAGAAGATTAACTTTGTTAGTAGTATGACAAAGAGATTGGCAAGGTAAAGCCCACTTGCCTATATCTCCTGGTGTGTGCAGCATCAGATAACAAAGCAACATGGCAGAAGAGGAGCCTGGAAAAGTAGGTTAGGTCAGGGCACTATAGTGTCTTCATTAATAAAAATAATCAGATAATAATCCTTTTATTTTGTAATAACAATAAGTTAATATTCAATGAACAATAAACTAAATAAAATTAAATAATAAATCAATTATAATCACTTATAGCATAGAACTTTAGGACTTTATAGAAAAGCTTTATAGCACTTATAAAACCATTAGTTACCTGTGCTGATTAGAGTTTTGTTTAGTTTTGTTTAGTTTGGTTTGGTTTGATTAACTTGACAGCTATGGTCATCTGGGAAGAGGGAACCAGAGTTGAGAGTTGAAAAAAAAATACCTCAATTTGATTGGACTTTGCAAGTTTGTGGGGCGTTTTTTAAATTAATGATGGGTTGCAGTCCAGTAGTATGTTCCAGGCCTACTGTTCCAGGAAGTATAAAACAGCAGGCTTAGCAGGCTATGGAGGACAGTCAGCAAGCAGCACTTTTCTGTGGCTTCTGTTTCAGTTCTTGCCTTGAGTTCCTGCCCTGACCTCCTGCTCTGCCCTCCCTCAGTGATGGACAAAAACATGAATACTATGCTAGAAGGGGAGTTACTAAAAAGCATTTCCTAATACTAATTAAGTATATGCCTTTTTTTCTTCTCGAGTAAGTATACACAGACTACACCCAATGAACATTTAAGTGAAAAATTTAAAAAGTGATTAAAATTTCATTATTCCCACATTTGAACCACCCACGTAATGCCACCCTCACAGAACCCCACATTCGAAGGTGACCATCCATCCTGAATTTAGTCCACAATATCCCTCTACCTTGTTCATGCAAAATAATGTATAGCTTTATCTTTACATGCTATGTTTTGCTTTATAAGAAGAATAATATTAAACACAATCTATGTTTTGTGTGTCTCAGTTAGTCTTATCCTCATAAGACTTGGTTGTGATCAGGGATGGAGTCATAGACGCCGACTGCTGTGTGATACTGCACTTCATGAACACACTGAAGCTCATTCACCCGTCCTACTGACAGAGGACATTTGAGGTGCCTTACTTTTCTGCTATTATAAGCAAGGTATACATTCATTGTCTACCTTCTGTCAATCCTGCATATTATAAATCATGTGTGTGCATGTGTAGGTGCATATATGCTTACATGTGTGCATCCATGTATGTGCACGTATGTAGAGGCCAGGAGGAATATTCTTGAGTAGCCTTCCATTTGTGTGTTGGAAATACAGTTTTTTACTGGGACATAGAAGTTGCTGATCAGGCCAGTAAGCCCCAGGAATTTTGATGTCTCTGCCTGCACTGTACCAGAATAACAAGCTCAGGCTACCAACCTGGCTTTAGTGGGGCATTGAGGATTGAATTTAAGTCTTTCTGCTGGAGCAATGAGTTCTTGCTGACTGCTTCATCTCCCCAGCAACATGTGGTGGGCTTATCCCTGGCAACTGTGGGTGTATTGCCATCATTTTAATTTCTATTTTCTTGGTCATAATGAAATCAGAAGTATTTTTGCCTGCCATGCGTGCATTCTCTGAGAGTGTAAATTCCATTTTTCTTTTGCCCTTATTTGTGCTTTGCACACAAATCTGTGCAATATTATTGTATGTTACAGATTCTAATTCTTTTCTGTACATGTATGTGATAAATAATTCTTCTGCTATGCTGTTTTAACTTTCTATCAACTGTAAGATGCTGTTAATTTTGAGACATTAGATTTGCTTTCACGCATTGCTGAGCTTGTATTCTCATTAGTAAACCCATTTTACCAAAGATGTAGCCACATCTGCCTGTAGTGTTTATCAGAAGGCTAGGAATCTCATCCTGATGTAGGTTTTTAGAACAGAGAACTTTGTGTGACACAGGAAGGCGGTGAGAGGACCCATGTCTCTCTTAAACAAGAGTTGCCTGAACATTGATTTTGCAATCATTGATTTCTCTCAATGACCTATAAACCCAACGATCTTAAAGAAAGTGTTCCTCTATTGGGCCTCTCTTATCCTAGTGTCTATTAGTCTAAAACTAGACAAATTATATATACCTGAATTGCCATAACTTCACAATTAGAATTGATATGTGTTGTGGCCTGTGCTCTATCTGTGCTTCTGTGGGACGTCTTGACTTTTCTTCTACTTTCCCACATACATTTTAGAGTCACCTTATCCAGTTCTCAGCAAAACTTCTGTTGGCCTCACACTGTCAGCGCAGCTGTTGGGAAGGGTCTTTGAGAGCTCATGAAGTTCAGTGACTAATGATTTCTCTCGGAGCATCCCTTCCCTTTGTTCTGCCCTCTTCCTTTGGGGTCTAGTTCTCATCCTTATACATCCTCCTGGCACATGGTACCACCTGCTGCATTAGAAAGGCACGCGGGCTTCCTAGAACTAGCTACTTAATATTGTTTTTGTGAACCATAAGTCAAAACCAAAACCCCTTTCTTTATAAATTACCCAGTCTTGGGAATTCTGCTGTAGCAATAAAAAAAAGAAAGAAAGAAACAACAAAAGCACACACACACACACACACACACACACACACACTTCCAGAAAAAATGTCATTTGTGAGCATTGGTCTAGGTTGTTATTCTCTGAAACTAGATTTATATTATATAGTCAGTGTTTCCTTGAGGCTTTTTTTAAATATACATCAACTTTCCAGTGGGATTATTCCTGTTTTTTTTTAAGACCCATTTTGTAATTCCCTGCGATAGAACATTGTCCATGGCAATCTTAAACCATAGAAAATAGTTTTTTGGCTGTAAGATTCTGAATATAAAATTATTTTGTATATTCAGATACAAGTTTACACTGTCTTATACCTTAATATTTCTGTATCAGAACATTACATTTACCATCAAGTTCAGAAATCTCTTACCATATCTCTAGGCACTACATCTTCCATATTGTTTTTTTTTTTTTTCCTTCTGAGACTCCAGTGAAAATCCTGTGGCTCTTTCCCACCGTTCGTTTTCCTCCACACCGCATCTTTTTTGGTAGTTCTGTCTGAATTCTAGGTCCTGTCCCTACTTCTCAGTTCCCTCACACCTGGTTGATATCTATATTCTTTGCTATTTAACTTGTCCTTTAAAACTTTGTCAGTCGTTATATTGTCAATTGCATTTTGTTCCAAATTTGATCATTTAGTAGCCCTTGGGCAGGTATGTCTATCATTTTAATTCTTTAACATATTCAGTAGCTTTAGGTTTATATAAGTACATTTTATGTAGTCTTCACTAAATTAGTATTATATATTTCTTCTACTGGTTCTCCTTCATGGTGATTTATTTCTTGTTTGTATGTGTTAACTAAAGGTTTTGTTATGCAGCCTACTTCCTGAATAACTATATAGTGAACTCCTTAAGGGATGAGTGGAAAATATCATTGAAAAATAAATTCTTGGAAACAGAAGTGCTATTACAGAAAGATGCAGGCCTGTTCGCTGTGCTGCCAGAAAGCTGTACAAGGCTGTCCCAGGATCACTTTTTCTGAAGGCACTAAGGAAGCAAGCAGCATGCTTTTTTTTATAACCTTCTTATAATGGGACACACAATTAGTAGAAAGGCTGTCATTGCTTAGCCCTACAGGTCTGCATGCAATGGCTTCGTGGTTGGCTGACCTACAGCTGCCGTCATGGCTGCCACACGAAAGGTATATGATGTACTACACACTTCTACATACATTCTGCTTTCAGCTAAGGTGTACTTATCTGGATTGTATTGAGTTCCCTCAGGAAGTAGCCTTCCGAAAGTCACAAACAATGTCATTTGGAAGCACTCTTCACCAGATAAGTTAGGGAGATGGGAGAAGCTGCACTGAAGGTTCACATAGAAGCAGCCATCTTTTACCAATAAAAATCAAAGAAAAGGGACAGTGTCTCTGATATACAAAATGGCCCTCCACCAGATGAGACTGCAGAGGTGAAAGAAAGATAGTGCTAAATAGCTCACTCATTAAATTAACCAGTAAAGGTCCTGACAGACATGACTCATGATCAGTTCAGCCCAGAAAGTCAGTACAGAAGCAAGGAAATAACGATAGTACTGACACATGCAAGGATTAGATGAGGAGAGGAAAGTAACCCAGGCTAAGACCTAAATGTCAAAGGTGACCAAAAAAAACCTCCCCAAAACAACAACAAAAAACAAAACAAACAAACAACAACAAAACTTCTGGAACAAACACAAAAGGAAAAATCTTAATTTTCTCATGGTAGAAAATTTCTTAAGCAGGCCCTAATCAAATGAAAAATGTATCATTACTGTACTCTGTGGACTTCCAACAAAAGTTAGGAAAGTGAAAAGTGAGCCTGGTCAGAAAAATGTCACCCACCAATAACAAACAGCAAAGACTACAGAAACCATTCACCAACTGTTACACACCAGAGTAGTGCAACCCAAGTAAACAGCAGAAAAATATTAGACCAGCCATTGCAAAGAGGCACAGAGCTGAGAGACACAGCTCTCAGTGGTAGGACATTTGCCTCACAAGCACATGGCTTTAACAAAGGAGGAAGGGAGAAGAAAGAAAAAACAATGATATTTGATTTCACTATTAGATTACAATAATACAAAAATGGTAGAAATGGCAGTATACTACAGTGTGAAATGTGGATATGGAGAATAACCCTTTGCAACCTGGTGTACAAGTACAGCAAGTGTTTGGCATTGTTTAGGACACGTAGAGACTTACAAAGGCTGCATATCAACAATGTGATCTCAGGGAAGATGCTGCAGAACTGTGGCACATGTGTACAAAAGGCTCAGGGTCACATGGTTTGTTAGAGACAGAAACTGCTAGTCACGCTCCAGTAAGAGTAGAACACATTAACTAATAAATCCATAAATAGCAGAGCCCACTGCAAAGGGAGGAAACAAACCATAGTATTTTCGTTGAAAAATGACACCAAAGAATATATTTTAACATATGGCTGGAAGACAGACAAACCCTAAGGATTCATCTACCTGTACTAAAGCTCTAATGAAAGCAGGAAATGACCACAGTTACCAGAAGAGCACAACTCCATGCATGTGTGATTGTGGGTGGGTACCTCACAGGTTTCACCAGTAAAGACTAGGCTGTTTCTTCATCTGCACATCCCTTGCACTGGTGGTCTGTTGATCTATCTTGTAGGAAAGCACAGATCTAACATAATCTGAACTATGCTTAGTATACAGTCATTGTTCAGTAAAACTAATAATTGCACATGTAGGGTGTTGCTTACCTGACAGTCCTGTCAACTGCAGGATGAGGTAGAAGGATCACAAGTTAAAGCCCAGCCTGGACTGCACAGCAATAATAAATAAATTTATAATAATTATGTTACCAATGACGTAAAATAACACAGTTTGTGTTTGTGGGGTGAATTTTCCTACTTGCTTATCTTTTGTTGCACAGAGACTTGCTGTCTCACTCCAATGAAGCAAGGGAGTGGAAAGAAGCCACAAACCAACACCCTCTCTGTTTACCACCAAACTCTTCTGCACAGACACTTATGCTTGTGGAAGCTTATTACTGCTTTATTCTAAGCATGAAAAGGTGACCCTTAGTCATGCACAGGCCTCCTCAAAGGTGTCTCATTTTGTGCAGGTGAGAGATTTGCTTCAAGGCCTATGCTCCTTACCAATCTGTTAGAGACATTAAAACCAGTTGTTTGACATGGCTGTACTTGTAGACAAAAAGCATCTTTGAAGCCCAAATATAATTTCTACCTGTTCTCACATTCTTTTTATTTTTGGAGTTTGAGAAAACCAAAATTTCTTGCTAATCTTCAGTGCCTAAGTTATGTTTCATCTTTAAACATATTTCAGTATTTTACTAGAAATACAGTTCAGACCATCTGTTTCAGCTACAGAAGGGAACTCAAGATTCTCTCCTCTTTCTATTGGTTTATCTGGTACTGCTAGACGTGTGATTCTTCTGCACCATCTCTCCATCCAAGGGGATGCAGAGGTCAGACAAAAAACACCTTAAGCTTTTCATTTCTAAAGTCTCAGTTTCAGTTATAAGATCCGACTTTTAGTACAAAAGCAACCACAGATAACACTCAAGTTGATAAATGTGGCTGTTTCCTCACCAAGTAAAAACTAGCTTTATTAAAATAAACAAAGAGAAAACAAGCCAGACTTAGCTTGGGAGTGTAGCTCTAACCTGCCCCAATCCCATAATAGTCTTTCTCCTTATCAAGTTAAGGAGCTAACAGAATTTCAATATGAAGAAAGTATTTTATGAATACATAGAACTGCTGACCCTCGTATAGTGTTTTATACAAGGAAGGGCAAAAGAATAAATACACACACTTGATCTGAATAAGTAGTAGTGACCTCCCATGAACATGGGAAACATTCTTTCAGAGTATGGCCTTACCATGAGCCTTAGAAGGCCGACTCTGAACACACATGGTAAATCTCCAGTCTCCCTAGTATCTTAGGAAAGCCAGAAGAACACATGCAACTTATCTACTTTTGCTAGATGCTTCTTGGAGCTCACAATACAGGAAACTAACAAGTAATATTTCACAGATTAATAAATGTTACTCTATGACTTATATAATATCAGGCTTACTATTTTTTTTTCAAAAAAAAACCCCAAATATAATGGATTTGAAGAACTATAAATTATATTACTTGGAATTGGTTATAATAAATACCATTGAATTGGGCAACACCAAAGTGGCTCTCAAACAGTAAAACTGAGACTACAAACATTACGCAGCTTGAAAATTAGTCTAATACTTCATAAAACAGAGTCTTACAAGTGTCAGTAATGATGGTTTTAGGAGATGAGACATGTCAGAGAATTGGGCTTTAAAAGTTTGTCATGAAGCTATATGATAGCTTCATGATATATGATAATTTATAATAAAACCATTTTTAAATGGTTTTATTTAAAACCATTTAAAAATGGTTTTATTATAAATTATAAAATCTAGGAGAAGAATCTAAGCTTATAAGCTTATTTCGCTGTAATATCAAAATTATAAGTAATAACTTTAGGAGTTTCTCTTATCATTATATGACAAAATGGCTCACATGGCAGCTTTGAGAAGGAAGGTCTCATCTGTATGAGGGGCCAGTCCATTGGGATGGGAAAGAGTAGCAATAGGAACATGAGGCAGTCGCGCACATCATGTCTGCAGGCAGATAGCACACAGTGAGAAATGCAGCTGCCCCAGTCACCATGCCCTTTATATTCATTCTGTGATTCCAGCTCACAGAATGGTGCTACCCACATTCAGGCTCACATTTGGGGAGAGTCATCCCTCTTCACTTGACTTTCTGTGGACAGATTTTCATAGACATGTCCAGAGGTATATTTCATAGGTGGTTCTAAATTCTGTCAACTTTACAATGAAGGTTAACCAACACAGGCTGAGCTTTTGCCAACTTGACAACCAAATTTATCACTTTAAACCATGCATTCCGTCCTGGTCATCAAAGTCTCCCATTCGTACTTTTTCACATATGTTCAAAGCTCAAACAAGACAAGAACACAAAAGGGTTCAGATTACTTTTGTAGCAGACATTTCATTCTATTCTAATATAGTAACACTCAAATGTATTTCAATAGGGATTAATATATTTTTAACAAATATGTATTTCTGACTCTGACCCTATAAAATGAGCAGAAATGGGGTTAAGCTATTTTTGGTGAAGTCCAGGCTACGAGATAAACACTACCCCAATGAAGCCCCCTGCTTCTCTCACCATCGTATTCCAGCAGGGACTACAGCTGAAAGAAAAACCACAAAGCCAATATACATATTTCTCTTTCTAGATGCATGTAATCACTCCAGTTATTGTAGATGCCATTGACTTTCAACTCTGGAGAGTCTTACCTTCATAATAATAGTCTTTCTTCATATTCTCTTTGATCCCAGTACAACAATCAAAAACAAACAAGGAAATAAACAATAAAAACAGTAACAAAAGAAAAGCTTACCATTATTACCTATGACTTTTGTATAACGTGGAACTTTATAAAAAAAAAAATGAAGAGCTAAAGAAAGGATGAATCTGGGACTGCTTAGACAAGGATTAATGAAGAGTGGACAGTTGTGGGAAATGCTATTGAACAAAGAAATAAGAATAAAACAGGGAGCACTTTGGAGACAAGAGACTGCTTTCCTTCCAGTATCTAGTTGCGGGGAACAATGCTGTGAGGGGCTTGTGACTTGCTTCTGGGAAATGTCAGATAGTCCTTCTTATATTTGTCATTTTAAAAATTCCTTCAGCTCAAACTACTCAATATGGTAAGTTATCATGTCAGAGAATAGCATGCCATGAAACTCTGTGACAGCACTGATGACCTCAACACTGGAGGTGTGGGCTGAGGCCCAAGAACATTATCACAGGTCACCTGTTTCTCAGGAAGCAATCTTCTTGGAACTCTTTTAGACCTACTGGTTATCACAGGCAGACTTCACATGATACTCAGAAAATGGTTAACTTTTTCACTCTATTATAACTTGAGTATCATACATTTAACCTGCTGCTTTATATCCAGATAACTGGAAATGTCAGGAAATGATTTTTTTTCACCATTGCTATTCAGAGAGGAGGCAACCAGCCAGCACAGTAGTTTATCCCGGAGGCTTAACCAAAATGTAGAATCTTGGGTCCTAGTCAAAACTTAGGGATTCAAAAATGTGCATCATTGAAAGGAATCCAGGTGGCTAGAACATGGTGCTCTGGGCTGTACAGCACTGATATGTGTACACTTTTCAGCACAAACACATGGAATCGATAATGCACTCATTTCTATAGAGTGGAATTGAAAGAATTGTGCAGCTTACATATACCATGGTATTTGCAAATCTCATCCTCAAATGGGGATCCCCTTTCAATCTACAGCAGTGATTATGGGTCTTAAGCTTAATTGTTGAACGCTCACTGTGCACGCTCCCTTTTGCCCTTAGTCGCCTAGAGAATTTCTCACATCAGTACAGACATGGTGTTCCTCTAAAGTCAGTTCAGTAGCTTCTACAGCAGTCTAGCCTTCTAAGGAGTAACGGACAGAGCAAACTTCCTCCTCAAACACTAAAATAAGCTACTGAACTCTTAGATTGTACTCAAGCAGAACAGTGCGTTCCTATGAACACGGGAATTTAACATTAAAAATAGTTATGGCTACCTTTCATAGAATCCTGGCCGACTACAACCCCTTCAACCAGCCTAATTTAAATACTCAGGAGGAAGTCACTGAGAAGTCACATTTATAATAGCTTTCCACAGAATTCAGTTTAATTAAAAACCAGGTGGTCCTGAGATTTCCTCTAAGGCTTTGTGTTCAAAATTCCCATTGATCATGCTTTCTATAATGAAAGACTCAAACTATAAACCTGAAGGAAAATGGGGTAGATGAATTAAAATATTCTCTCCTTCTGCTTAATATAATCTTGATATCCATTAAGGGTTTATAATCATGACATTGAAATTGGAATCCATCAAGGAAATACTTGATAGATTTACTAATTAATCTAAAAAATGTCTTTGTACAAAACCCTACATAATTCAAAGGCCCATTTAAATAAGTAACTTTTATAAATAAATAATGAAACGATTACTACATCAAGAGAAAAAATGAGAGGAAACAATCAGGAATTTCTCAAAGGAAAACAAAATGGACAAGAAGTAGAGAAAAACATTGTCATTATTTGGGTAATGAAAAATAAAAAGAGTGTGCTGGTAATGTAGTTAGGCTGGTTTAGTGATCCCATAGTACAGATAGTGTTTTGTGTTCAACCTCATCTCCTGATAAGCTAGGTGCTATAAAACGTTTCTGAAATATCAGTACTATGGAGACAGAAGAAAGAGAATCAGAAGGTCACATAGAGCTTTAGCTATAAGGTAAGGCCTGCCTGGAATGTGTAATATACTGTCGATAAACAAATAAACAAATAAATAAATAAATAAATAAGCCTTCTGCCTCTCCCATAAAGAAAAATAGCAACAATCGTTTTCACTAATGTGAAATGTAACTATGTTTTCCAGTGTTTGTAAATATTTGAAAATTGATATTGGGATACGGTGTGCAGCTCAGGCTAGCCTAGAATTTCCTATGTAGCTGAGGATGGATAAAACTCCTGATCCTCCTGCCTCCACCTCCTAAGCACTGGAATTACAAGAAATGCCCTCCTCCCTCCCCCCAGTCCCCCGACATTTGTGCCTTCAGGAATAGAACACAGCCACACCACAACATGGGAACAGATTAAACATATATTTAATGGAGAAAACTATAAAAATATATTATGTTTATTTTTTTAAAAAATATAATGAAAGGGTATATAACTAAATGGGTGGGGAATAAGAGAAAATTTAGTAAACATAAAGATGTATTATAAAAACTAGAAGGACATTCACCAAAATGCCAGTATACTTAATTACTTGGATGTTTACAGATACAGACTTGTTATGATAAAGCACTTTAAATGCTAGATTATTTTATTTATATTTGCTTATTTATTTTGTGTGCATGTGTGAGGTACTTCCCAAAGCTATGACATTTGTGATATATTTATTAATTTGATAACTTAAAGTTTATCTTGGTACATGATACACAGAGAATCAAAACAAAATCCAATCTTATTTGTTTCTGATACTCATGAACAAATTTTCTTTCAGCACCTTTTTAAATAGTCCATAACTTTACCATTAACTTAGTACACCAACTTAATGAATTTTACATTTTTAATATGACTTGATATTCCTTCTTTTTATTGTTTCATTAGTTATCACAGACAATGAAACATCTTTCTGACTCCATTCCAGCTTCACAGCTGATACCTCTAACATAAGAGAAAGTATATGAATTCATTTAACTTAAGTTTTAGGTAATATAAAGTCCCATAGAAATGAATGAATTCATGAGCTTTTAAACTTAATTTTGATGAGGAGGGGACAGCAGAAAAGTGTGACTAAACATAGGGCCAGATCTGATTATAAGGAACAATGAGAGACAGAACAGAAATTAGATCCTGTATCTGAGTCTTCATGTTTTCAAAGCAGGCACCTCTGCAAAGAGGGTCTTTTGGAAAGTCAGAATGTTCTTTAAAGGCCCGCTCCAGGAGACACAAGCATGTACCATGCTTGGGTTAGTGTGTCCTAAACTCCAGGAATACTTTTCTATTACCAGTGGGTCATTTACATTGGATCATTCTGAGAGATTTATATTGGATTAAAATTCCATATTAAAGTTAACATATGTCTTCTATTAAATCGGATACATTCTCTGACACATGAGAAGTTCCAGGACATTTACATCCCATTGGAGAAATCTGTCTCAGGGCACAAAAAAATGTTGTCATATTTATTATATAGTCTCCACATGTATTTTCTTCTCAATGTTATATAAATATATTTTGTTTTTCTTATTGTAACTTAAATGGGACAGCTTTATAAAGAGTTAGACAACTGTAAAGCAATCCAGACAGAGAAACTGTTCTCAATAATTCTTAAGATCAATTCTGATAAAAAAAATAAAGAACAATAGAAATTTTGTAATAACAATTATTAAGTAATCTTTGTATCTTGCAAAAGATTAAGGTACAGAGAATGTTCTGAAAAACAGCCACATTCAGTAGAAAAGGTCAACAAAGAGTTTTTTATGGATGTTTTTTCTCTTGGAATAAGAAACAATTTCAAAGTAAAGTTTTAAATTCATTTTACAAAAAATAATTAGAAGGCACGTGTGTTTAAATTCCCACAGGAAGACTTAAACAAAATTGAAGGATACCACAGTGTCCTTGTTTATAAAAGACCACACCTAAAGAGCACAGTGTATTAAAAAGTACATTTTTCTGGACCATGCACGAGAGAGAATGCACCCCTGACTAGGGAGCAGAATAGTGGGCAGAAGGCCGGCAGGCATCCCTCTGTGAAGAATGAATGAAAAGGGGAGTCGGAGGCTTAATCCCCTTGGATTTGCCCCATACTGCATAACAGATGTGGAGATTCCTATGATGCAAATTGCCAGGGAGGATTAAGGCTGGACTAAGGGCACAGCCCTTGGAGATGAGTGCAATGCCAGGATTCCTCAGGGATTAGATGGGAAAATAAAAACTAGGAGTGACCCCTGGATGCTAAGATACTGACATCAGGAAAAACACATAGTATACATCTCTAGAAAATACAATTTGGTTTTCTAGAATTAAGAAAAGAAACCAGTGGAAAGGTGTGAGCATTTGGTCACTTGATTTGTACACTTAGTGATGACTCAAGAACAAGTGTTTGGAATAACTCCATCAACCTGGAACCAATACAAAAAAGCATCTGAAAGGATGAAGTCTGAGGAAAACTTGAGTGAGGGTATCTGAGGACTAATTTGCTCAGAAGCAAAACCAAACCAAACATCCAAACAACAGCAAAACAGCTTAAAAGAAATGATTAGTGAAATTTCCTGTCAACACCTTTCAAAAGAAACTTTTTTCATGAAAATTTTTTTATCCCAATTTTAATATCATAGAATACTAAGAATTCTGTTGATTATTACTGGAGTAAATTTTGAATTTTATCTGATATTGACTTTCATTATCATTTTCATTATCATTTTTCCTCTCAAGCAATAGGCAAGATTCTAATCTCTCACTTTTGACAGAATTTCAAAGGTAAAATAAGAATTTAGCAGTCAAATTTAATAGAAATAGCAAAAATTATGTACTTGCAGATTCTAAAAGATTACCCAAAATATTTTCTGTTTCCTAACTTCCATTCAGTCTTTTGTGCTAAATATCCCTGATGCCTGAAAAAGGGCGTCCCACTGAACAGGAAAACTTCTATTATGTAAAGGTAAGCATAGTAAGCATCCTGTCTCACACTACAGAGACCTGACAATACTCAGAAGTCTGTACAGAATTCATATTTGTCCTCTTGCACAAAATAATTTATACAAGAATTAATATATACTAATATTGTCAAAGTACCCGGTCACCTTTTCCTTTTCTTTCTATTTTAAATAAAAGCTGACTTTTTAGTTAAGGTTCCATTAGAAAGAGAGCTTATGGGAGCAGGTATGTAACTAATTAATGTTTAGTCTGCTGTATGAAAGCTTTGATTACAGGAGAAAAGAAAAAACTCTGACTAACCAGGTTGTTTTGCTGAAGTAGCAACTGAGCCATGGTGAACCTGGCATATATTCAAATGAAGCACACAGTGGTGGTGGCCATTGTCATTTACACTCTTTGAAAGGCTGACAAAGTGACTATGTGCCTTTTTAACATCCATGGAACAAAGACAGAGATCTGAGGACACTTGCTGCTTTTTATTAAAAAAAGAAGAAGAAAAAGAAGAAAATGTTTAAATCACCAAATTTGACCAATGTAAGTAGGTACTGAGTTAAATAAAAGTGGCTTCTTTAATATACAGTGCCACACTATTCTCTACACTATCTAATAAGAAAGAAAGAATAAAAAAGCCACTTGCCAAAATGACAAAGATGGATTCATAGTGACTCTGTAGTGGCTGAATGTCTGTGAAAATGTTTGGAAAAGACGTGTTCTTGAAATATCAGATTGCTAACTGCTGAATATGAGAACTAATTTGCAATTTTTATTGTTGATAGATATCAGTAAAACCAGGCTCTCAAGATAATTCTATTGTTTTTCAAATATATTATTTATTTTTCAAAAATGAAAAAATCATTTATCTCTAAGTTACTATATGTTTACCAAGCACTCAAAGAAACAAAGATGGGTGATTAAAAAGTCTACAACCTTTAAAAGAATAAAGTTATAAAAAATTAACATGAAGAAATAAAAGGATAGTTTAAACTAATAGATGAAGCAGTCACAGAAAGCTGGGCAAGACAGAAACAAGTGATTCTAATGAAAACTCATCTTAAAAAGAAATATATACTTACTCACTACTATGGCTAAAATTAAAAAGACTAACCATACCAAGTTTTGGTGAAGACAATGAATATTTTATATATTGATAGCTGAAATACTCATATGTTTGATAGTAGTAGAAATGCAAAACAACAAAGGCACTGTAGAAAATAGTTTAATAGCAGTTCACAAAATTCAAAATCTGTACATCATAAACCTCAGTCATGGCATGACTAGATTTGTATCCAAGAGAAGTTCAGCCTTATAAAAGTTATATACACTAAAAGTTATATATAGATGCACTTCATCAAACCTGAAATGTGTTAAAGAAGTTGTTTAGCAAAATCTAAACATACTGTGGTATGTCCATACACAGAAATATGAACCATCAATAGGAAGAGTTTCTATACACATGCAACAGCAGAGATGAAATTCATAATTTTGCTATACATGAAAGAGGCTAATCACGAAAGAGCATATGTTGTAAAATCTCACTAATAGATATCTTTTTTACAATTTTGCAACTAGTATAAAATGAAGATCAGTGGTTGTCATGACATTGGGTTTGTGTGGTATGTGTCTCTGTGTGTGTATGTGTTATGTGTCTATAGACACACATGTGCACAGGAAAAAGATGAAACAGAAAACTATTAGGAGTACAAAGGAATGGAATATCAATAATGTGTGGGCAAATCTCATAGCAAAAGATGAATCAAATCAATGTTTATATAATGATAGATAGATAGATAGATAGATAGATAGATAGATAGCAATTTGTAGAGAAATATGTAGATGTAGATATACACACATGTGGACATAGACATAGGCATAGGCATAGACATTGCTATAAGGAGTTATAAAATTATGTGGTTCTATGTAACAGAGGACTCTTTCCAGTTTGGAGCTCAGTAATTGGGGTACTTATATTTTTAACCACAGGAAACAAATTATGAATTCAATCATGATAGGATATCTGAAAAAAAACCTGACAGAGGTAGAAAAAGTCAACACAGGAAATTTGTGAAATAAAAAGAACTAGCTAGCCAATGGGTGAAATTACTAGCACTATAATAATCTACACATTGAAGAGTTTGATATAAGAAGCACATCAAGTGTAGGCTTCCATTTCAAACTAACATTAAGTTTTAATTAAGTGAAGTGGAAACAGAAAATATTCATATGCATGAATAAGATCACAGTAACTATTCAGAAAATATAAAACAATTTCTTAGCACAAAGCAGTACAGAGAAAAAGCCTTACCAGCCACAGCCTGATGGATCAAGTTTTCTCCCAAGTTTCTTACTGTGGAAGATACACCAGTTATCAGTGTTTACCCATCTTCTTTATTAAATTACTTGTGCTTAACCAAACATGTAATAAAATAGGTATAGCTCTCACTCAACCGTGTGTTCACTTACACTCAAGCAAACTTTTTTGACAAAGAATAGGAAGATTTTAAAGTATTCTCTTCAAACTTCACAAAGCAGTGATGTACATCCACTGACCATTACATATGCTGAGAGGTAAGAAAATACATGAATTGATAATAAAAACGTACAAAACAAGAAACAAATATATGTGTACACTTACACATAGGTGTATGTGCTTGTGTACCTCTTGCTTGTGTACCTCTGCTTATTTGTATGTGTGCACACATGCATACATTCACACATGCGTACCAAATGTCTTCTCTTTCAACAGAGTTTCAAACCAAACACTATGGATCTAAATGTATAACAATTAATTTTATAGATTCCTAAGGACATTTGTTTTTAATGTCTAATAATTTACAAGAACAGATTATTGATTCATTGCATCGACAATCTGCAGAAACTTAGGTCTTAATAAATTAATATCCACAGTGTTAACATGAAATTAAAAGTAAATGTTTGGTTAAAAAAAGAACTAGAAGATTAAGCATTACCAATGGAAAAATAGAAGAGGGGTCAAATAGTACATTTAAACAAGTTATTGACAAAAGATTGGAATTGAAAATAGATCTAACTGGCAAGATGGTTCGATGAATAAGGATGTATAATGCCAAGCCTGATGATGATTTCAATTCCTAGATCCCATATGATTAAAGGAGAGAACCAGCTCCTGCAAGTTATCTTCTAGTCTCAATGCATGCATACACACACACACACACACACACACACACACACACACACACACACACACACGCGCACGTGCACGTATGCATGGAAATAAGTAAACAGAAATTTATTTTAAAAAGAAAATGGGACTATAATGTTTAAAGAAAAATCCTTACCAAATTTCTGTTCCTCCAAAATCAGAAATTTTCAGCTAATGAAGAGAAATAACTTCAGGTCAGCTATTTGCAAGAAAACCGAGTCCAAAGGCTAAGTGATCTGAAGAAATGGGAAATAAAAGTTTTAATCATTCAAACTTTTACAAGTTTTACAAGTTGCTTATTCTCCTCCAAAAGAAACAGAGTACTCATTTAAGTTATTTATTAGAATAAAATCTGTTTCATCTGTATGGGAATTAAGTTTTGATTGTATAGATTGAATAGCTCATCCATGGAAGCTTCACCTGGAAATGAAGGAAGAGTAGATATTCAATCCAAACAAATGAGGCACAGGGCCAGACACCATGATCCTGGAAGGATCGATGCTAATACATTTGAGTATCAGAAGTGTTCTTATAGAAACTTATTTTCTAACAATGAAAAATTATTGAGTAGACATATAAATAAATACTTTTAAGCCCTTGGGAAGAGCCACTACTTCTTATTTTAAAGAGTTATCATGAGCAAAATGGAATATCCTACTTCAAAAAAAGAAAATCTGATGACAGACCCATCAAGCCAGTTCTGTCACCGAAGTCAGCAAAAGGAGAGACATACAGACAACAGGAGATAGCTTACTTCATCAACTCTGGAGCAAAGGTGTATTCATCCCGGCGAGGACATACTGAAAGTTATGTGCCCCCAAGGCCACAAACAATTAGTAGCTCCTGGCTCCTCCCCAAATTTCATTTAATCTTCACATCTACACAAGGGACTTCTCCAATCAAGACATTTCTAGAGCCATTATCTACAAGGTCTCCAGCATCCACCGTCTACTCTCCCGCCCAGGAATCCAGCAAAAGCTCAGCTCCTTCTCTCTCATGTTAAAGTGGGGGCTTCCCTACAGCCCCCAAGCATTTCACAGTACAGTCCAAAGGTTGACAGTGATGTTTGCAATGGCATCTACATTTCTCCCTAATTCTCTTTGAAATCGGAGAGGAAAAATAATAGGAAGAAAATTACAATCTGTACACCCACGAGTCCCCAACCTCTACCTCACATGTGTGTTCTACCTAAACATTCATTAAGGTTGCTAATGCAGCAGCAGGCATCCTTAGCCTTCTCCTAAAAGCAACAAGGAGAGTGCCCTCTTTCAAAATTATTCTGTGCTGTTCTGTGGCCACGGTGGCATTTTTCACAGTTGGGCTTATTCTCCACATTGTTGTATCCAGTCAAAGCCACTCAAGAGTTCCTACGGTCCCAGCAGCACTAAAAATACATAACAGCCTCCTTACAATAATGACTGTGAATCACAGCATTCCTCGGCTGACATAAGTAGTTAAAATAGTTGAAAAAAAAAAGTTAAATAAAACTTTTTTAAAAGTTCAAGTGAAAAAATATATGAAAAGGGGGTTGAAAAGGACTCCCCTACCGTCTAACAATATTAAAGTCTGTCTCAAATTTACAAACGTCCTCAGGAACATCAAATGCCGCAGCTTCAAACACACGCGCCAGCTTCAAGCCCGACAGCTTCAAACGCCGCAGCTTCAAACACGCGCCGCAGCTTCAAACGCGCCGGCTTCAAACAGCCTTGGGCAGCCATCTTGCACACGCTCCAAGGAGCACAACCTCAGGGCCCTTAGGCGGCCACCCCATCCCGGAGGCCACACAGAGGCTTTGTTGGGGGAAAAAATGGGAAGAAGAAGGGGGGAGAAAGAAAAAGAAGAAATATCATTTGCAGACGTTAAATTAGCCCGTAGAGGGAGCTCCTAGAGCCCTATAATTTCACAGTAATTGGAATATCCTGTAATTTAAAATGTAGCCCCATCATTTGTTAGAGAGAGCGTCCAGGGGTCACAGGGAGCAAGGCTCGCTTCTTACCGATCTCTGCATGCCTAGAAAATGCACTTCCATTCAGATCCCCTTGACCGTGTGTTTTGTTATCGCAACAAAAAGATGATGATTCTTGGCTACATGTTCTCCAAAAACCAGCCCAGAAATTAAAGTGGCTCATCTATGTGTGCCGTTCGGGTGAATCCAACTGAATAAAGACCATGATAAGAATAAAGTTCCAACAATTAGAATTGTCATGGCAATAACCTACATGTCCCCCACTCACGGCGGCTTTCGTTTCAGAAGCCTTGCTCTCTTTCAACCTTGACTAGATACGAGCTCATGGCTCTCCATCTCTCTCACTGTACAGTCCTCAGACCAGGAACGCGGCAATAAGGCTCCAGACAAAAGGATAAAGCCAGAAAATGGAATGATACAATAGCAGAGAGCCTTTTTCAAAAATAAAACACAAGAGAAACAAAATTCCAAATTCTGTGGAAAGGAAGATTGACGAGCAAGCACACTTAGACATAAAGGAAGCAACCAAATGTGCAGTGGGGGTCTATTATCTGCTCTTCTGAAGCCCATGTTGAAAGGAAACTGTACTTTACATTTATGTAATTCTTAAATATTTAGAAACTCCAAAAGTGGAATGGTTTCTAAATATGTTTTAACCTATAAAGTGATGCTATTCTGTCTTAAATGAATATCCAAAATGGCATGAACAAACTTCTAGTAGCTGGGACTTAATCAATAATTTAACATGTGTGAATTTTATTCTCCTTAGGATAATCTACCAGGTGCCAAGAAAAACCTATCTATTCAGAAATGTGTCTATGTGGTTTAAATTATTAAACGATCCACTTGTAGGTTGCTGCTGAATCTCTGTAATATACCTGCTTGTTTGGGACCCATGATTATCTTTTGTATGGGACTTAAATATATGTCATACAATTTTTAGAACAAAAATGATATTACTACTGCAGATTTTGTATCAAGGAATGCAAAAGAGCATCACACACACACACACACACACACACACACACACTCACATTTACTTTGTAGGGAAGCATTCTCCAGAGAGAACTCAATATCAAACTCATATTCACCGCAGCTAAGAAAACAATCTTACATGATAATTTTAAAAACTGTTCATTTATCTGTATTTGCCTCCCTACTCAGCTGTGTTTTCATGACTTCGAGTTCTTCATGCCTTAGAAATATTTTATTTCAAATGTGGCTGATAGCCACGGTCCTGACATGTATCCCTCACTTAAAACTTAATAAGAAAAGAAAATGTCAAAAACCTTATAGATACAATTCATATATAATAACTCCACACAGGTTCAGGGCTTTCTTTGCATGTAAAGCTAGATCCTATTATGACACTAACCTTAATTTATCAAGGGCTTGATCCAAGAAGAACATCATGATGACCATATGGATGAGAGCAGATGCAAAAAGAATCTTTAGGGCTTAAGATCTGAATATCAGGAGAATTGCTGCAAATGCAATCGTTGGTCTCCATGGACCCAGCAACTGTAATCTGTTATACTTATGAATGAAATACCTTTATCTGGGTTCAAGACTTTAAGGCTGTAGATCATATGGGATTTGTAATTGATAAATTTTCTTAAAGATACCATTGGTCATCTGAAGGAATGAAGTCAGTAATGATTTTTTAAACAGATTTATGAACAGTTACTTGGCTGTGAGAAAATCAGCGAAGATTCTAAGTAGAAAAACAAAAGAAAACAAAATGAATATGAAGGACAACTCTTCACTGAATTCATGCATTAGTAAAACACTGAACTCCATTACTTGCTGGCTGTGCATACATATTCTATTACTGCTGCGTGTAAAGCAGGAAGACTAAGGAGTTTGTCAAAAGACAATACTCCTCATCCTTAGCCTGCCGTAGACTTGATAAAGAATGCCACTCAATTACAGGAAGGAAAAAATAAGAGAATATTTATTGTACTTTAAGCAATGACCATGCTTCCTATAGGAGACAGAAGATAGCATTCTATGGATACTCATTACCCTCTCCTTCATAGACACAGAAAAAACAAGCTGTTTGAGTTTTAGTGTTTTTAACCACAGGGTTAAAGAATTAAGTAGAGCTGCAGTTGTCTGAATGGCTTCAACCCAGGTGACTTGGTCACTCACCACCATTACACACTTTCCATTACCTTATTGAGTGACAGCTAATTAGGATCTATGTCTGATGGCTATGGTTTCTTTCTTTGAAGTCTTTTACAAACTCGGTTTTCCTGTTACCAATACTGGTGACTCCGAACATGCTATTTGATACCCCAATGGCCTGTTAAGACCACTACTCTGGTTAGGATTGGAGCAGCAGTTTCAACCTGTGCAGGGTAATCCCTTCAGCAAACCGCTATCTCCAAAAGCACTTACATCATGATTCATACCAGTAGCAAAATTACAGTTATGAAGTAACAACAAAAATAATTGTACGGTTGGTGGGGTCACCACAACATCAGGAACTGGAAGGTTGCAGCACCTGTACAGACTGGATTAGAGAAACATAATCTATATGTAGATGGATCTGTTTTCATGGGAGATGTCCATGGGTGTCTCTGTTCTTGTTATCTGGCTTGTTATAGTCAAACCTGTGAGGTTTCAAGTTGTAGTTTGTTCAGCTGTGAACAAGAGCATGCTCCTAGAAAAACTTGGAATGATTATCACCCAGAACTCCTATAGTAACTTTGACTATAGACTCTTACGGAAGTGAAATAAAATTTCTGCTCATCCAATTTCTCTTATTTTAGATAAGAGAATCTAAAGAATCTAAACCAAACATTAACAATGAAGCAAAAAGTCGATTCAAATATATCTTATTATCAATAATTATGATATAATATGATTATTCCTGTATGTGATATAGGAAACTAATGACTAAAGACATAAAGACATGGTAGGGATTAACAGAAAGCCATTGGTTACAGCTCTCCACAGCTGGAATTCGTACTAATATCTTTTCCTCACATAAACACTATACGTTTTTGTGTTTGGAGTTTTTTTCTTAGGCAAATAGAAATAAGTAATCATACTTAAATGTGTAGACAAAGATCCCCTTACTCTGTATAAGAGGTAACAATGATTTCTATAACTGGCAAGACAATGATCCCCCAAACTACTTTTCACTAAAATGTAAATCAATTACATACTTAAAATGAAGAACAGGGGGAACTCTTTAAAATACAGATGGTCTTTCACTGTGTGGAAGAGGTCAACATGAATACGTGATATTAGACCATTTTCCTTCCTTTTAAATGTTACTTAGCCTTGAAAACCTAGCACAGTCACATAATCATTCAAAACTCTGCTTTGAGAAGAAAAGGAACACTAGTAATAATTAATGCCATAAAATCTGTCTAAACCAGAAGATCTGTTTAAAAACCAGGCTGTACCGCTGCCCTTAGACAGGAGCATTTGCGTCAGTGCTCTGCTTGAGGTGTAGCCATTGAAAAGGAATGCTTTTGGGAACTTCATTTTTTTTTGTGCTACTCTCTGAAAACTGATATCTGTTGACAAACTACAACTGAGAATGCATTGCAACAAGTGCCGATGTCAATGGGTTGAGGACTGGAGCTGAAAGAGCTCTGTTGGGGCTCCTAGGCTACAACTATCTATCTGTAAATACTCTGTGACTGCTTAGCTCCCCTGAAAACAAATTATAAAGTATAATAGAAACTCAAACATTTGAGCACAACGTAGGATGTTATAACTTCTTGACCATAAATCAAAAAGGATTTTATTGTCCTCTAAAAATGATTCTTTAGCTAGTAAGATGGCCCATCAGGCCAAGGCAAGTACCACTGAGTCTGAGGAAGTAGGTTCCAGTTCTTGGACCCACATGGCAGAATGAGAGAGGTCAGTTATCTTTTGACCTTCACATTCATGTTAGGCATATACACACAAATAAATAAATACAAATATACATTTAAACATGCTTCTTTCTGTATGTGAGTTATATAAATAAATTCATTTACACATGCATACAAATTGACAAACATACGTATGCATTCAATTGAGAGAAATGCATTTTGTTACCACTTAGGAGTTGAAACACACTTTTTTAGCTTAACCATTTTGGAACATCTGTGAGATGCAACTACAAAATGGAAATTGCTTAACAAACTATGCGTTAAGAGAGTCTCACTTTTGTTTCTCTTTGTCAACATAAAAATAAGATAAATTTTCCATCAGTCTCAGTAGAAGCCAGAGGGACTGAATACTCCACATACAGTCACACCTACATTTCTCCAAATAGTCCCCAAGACATGGCATTCACTCTAAGTGTTCAATAATTTCCTCAAGCTGTACACCTGAAAAATATGTCTCCTGTCTAGTGTTCATAATTTGGCAGACAATCACATGTGTTCACAGCCCATATCTTTGAAACAATTATTCTCTTGTGTATGCAAATACACTGGGTTTGCAACATGTTTATACAAGAGAGTGGGCAAGAATGTTTCTTATTTGAGCATCTGCAGGTTTCCACAGGAGATCTGCATAAAACAATAAATATATTTCTCTATGAATTTATTTTTAAATGGGAATTATACATATTTTAAAACTTTCTCCAAGAATTAAAGAAACTCATCTTGCTAACATTTTTTTAACCACAAAAGCATATAAAATAAACAAGATTAGTATATTAATCTGATTCATTAGTTAGATCTCTGCATGTTCTAAAGAAAAAAAATCTGAGCACCCAAGTATTTTTTAAAATTGTTTATTTATTTACACTTCAAATGTTATCCCCCTTCCCAGTTTCCCCTCCACAAAGCCCCTATCCCAAGGACTTAAACCACCATTTCTTAAGCTACCCTCCGCATCACCATATTATCCATGCTCTCCTACTGCCAGTTCTACTGTTAGCTTCACTCTAGGTGCTTAGCTATCTTTTCATTCCATTTCAACCTGTTCGCTATAGGTAGGCACAGGCAAAGGTAAAAATGTCTAAAATATTTAAAAGAAAACTCAAAATAGTCAAATATATTAATGTACATTAATCTTAATATGTAAAGTACACAGAATACATTTTAAAAAGTCATTAAATATTTCATACAAACACTAAAACATACTGATTTTCTCTAATAGCTAAACATCTAAGACAATAAATATAATTAGTACTTTGCCCAACAAAATAGACAATGACCACTTGTCTCAAGAAGTTAGATTTCTGACTATATGTTGAATGTATTGATACCACATGGAGAAAACAGCAATATATTTCCCAAACTACATTTCATAGAGGTTTTTTACTATATATTAAAAACAAAAAGAAAACCGTTTTGTTTTTGTTTTTAGAAATGATGGATTATTATTTAGACCAAATCTACTAATGATAATAATTGAATTCTGCCTGGAATGTTTTAAAATCATGACAGACTAACCAATGGGAAAAGCAGAAATCAAAAAGGTGGGAAGGGAGGAAACAAAGGTGCACATGTGAAAACCTTGGCAGTTTTAATGTTTTCTCTCCCAAATCCATGCTGAAACTTAATCCCTGTTGTAGTGGTATTAAAAATGAGGCCTCTGAGAAAGTGACAAAGTTCAAAGAGAAAGCCCAGGAATGCCTTAGTACCTTACAAAGGACAGAGGCAGCTACCCTAGATCCTGTCACCTGGTCCTCTCTGCACCACATGAAGATGTACTGTTTCCCTTTGGAGGACACAACAGTATGGCATCATCTTGGAAGCAAAGACAAGTCCTTACCAGACACTAGACTTTCCAGAGGCCATATCTTAAGAGTTCTCAGCACCAACATCCAGACAAATATTTTTCTACTCTTTCTAAGTTACCCTGATTCCTATATTTTGTTACAAGCTCAAATAGTCACTGAGATGCTTTCAGCCTAGAATGTGCATCAAATTTGCCAAAATGTGATGTAGACAGAGGAGAAAAATATAGTCTAAACCGAAACTTCCCAATAACAGTGAATCTAAGAGGAACATCTACTGACTAGGGGGAAAGCTGAATACAAAGAAAGAAAGCTGAGGCGTATCCTTTACATCGATGGTATGTATAGGTGGTCTTGAAATTAAAATGCTTTCTTTAAAAAAATATGTATTTTGACTTATGGATTTTTTGTAGCTGCTTATCTATACATGCACCATGTATACCTGGGTTCCTGAAAAGTGCATCAGAGTTCCTGAAACTAGAATTACAGTCAGTCGTAAGCTCTCAAATTGGCTTTAGGAGCTGAAGCCAGTTCTTCTGCAAGAACATTGGGTGTTCTTAATACTGAAAATTGTGCTAACCCCAAGTATGCATAGTTTCTAGGCAGTACTGAGAACTTTGAGCTTTATGTTGGGTAAACAAACATTTTCTATTCATCACAAACTCAAGTGCTAACTAGAAGAAAATGTGAATGATCTGTGGTGAAATGTGCCAACTGTGCTCTTCAAAGATAACTGAAATTCCCATGAATTTTTCTAAGGCGCAGAAAAAAATATGGTACTATGGTCTAGAACCAACTTCAAAGGCCCATGAAAAGTCAAAGATATAAACCTAAAATTGAAAATTTGAAATATAGTTTTCAAAACAACAATATGATATTCAAAGTAATGAAAGTAATATTTTAAATAGTTAGAAAATACAAAAATCAAAATGTAGAACTTAGTGAGGGTAGTTCTATCACCAACAGCTGACTATCTTCTTTCTAATCAACTCACTGAAAACATGAAAGTTTGCATCACATATATAAAGCTCAAGATGCAGGCAAGGGAGTGAGCAACATTCAGAGAAGGAAAGCCACACAGGGCTCACCCTGCCTTTGCAACTTTTCTCATGATGATAAGTTCCAGGCAGAGCTGAGATGCCGATCAGGCATTTTAGCAGATCTACAAATCTGAAAAGTCAACATTGGCATTCAGAAGAAGATACCCCTATGAATCTTTCATTCACTTTGGATTCCAAAGGTTCTCTTCTCATAATAAATAAAATCTGGAAATAAGCCATTCCTCATAAACACCAAAGCCCAGCTTCAATCCACAGTTCAGTTTCTCATTGGGTTGAGGTAGCTTCAAATTATTGTCTATCCTTCCTGCAAATTAGAAGTGAAGGTAAACACATTCTGGAAGATGAGGTCATCCAGAGACTCCAGGTACAGGTACGTTTACAATCATAAAAATTCCTATATATGCTGACAATAGTGGTGAACTCTGTGTCCCAGGAGAGCTGAAGCAGAGAGGTCACTTAGTCCAGGAGCTGGAGACCAGCCTGAGTAACACAGAGATATACCATCTACACCACACAATTAAAAATATATATATATGAAAATCAGAACATACAATAACTAGGTGGCAGGGGCGAGGGGGACAGAAGATGAATCAGCCAAGAAAAGGATTAAAGTATATCTATGAAATACCATCATTGAATTCCATATAATTATTTAGTTTGTACTTAGAATTAAGACTGTTAAGAGCAAGAATGTGTTAACTTACAAATACAAGAGACTGGAGCAGGAATTCTAGAGTCAAGTAAAGCAGTATCTTGAAAATAAGAACTCACAACAGGATGAAAGCGAAGGAATAATGATGACCTGAGAGGCAAAGGAGGGAAAACACTAAGGTTACATTTTCACATACAAAAGCATAGAGAATGGAAGAAACCTGAGAAAAATATTTTTGTTCTAGACCAGTGTATTAAGAAACATCTGAAGGAATCTAAGGAGATGACAGTTACTAAATAGATATTATCAAATGCAGAAAATCATAATTACATTTATGCTACAAAATAGCTACATATAGAATTCTAGATCCAGTAAAAGTACAATATAGCTAAACACATTTTTAAAACATTAAAACTTAGTGAATTTACTATCGATCCAGTAAGCAAAGTTAAATTAGATGTGCTGACTATAAAGAACATGATTAGTACAACCAATAGGATAATATCCAGATAAATCTAAGAATAATGTCGGAATTGAAAAGTAATACATTGGTAGATGTGTGTATTAATAAGTATATTACATACACATTAATATAGAGTGGATTTTAGAAGAGAAATATACAGTGTTGTTTAGAAAAAAAAAAAACAAAATCAAATGGTTTTTCTAGTTAGCTCTAGTTGTTAATTTAACCCAGCCTAGAAACATCCAACAGAATCTCAATTGGTAAATTGCCGCAATCAGATTAGCCAATAGGCATGTGTTTGAAACATTTTCTTATTGCTAATTCATATAGGAAGGCCTGGACCAGCGTAGGTTGTGCTGTTTCTAAGCAAATGGGCCTATGCCCCACTAGAAAGCTAGCTGAGCAAGCCAATGGGAACAATCTAGTAAACAATTTTTCCCCATGGTTCCTGCCCTGACTTCCCATAGTGATAGACTATGTGACCTGGAAGTGTAACATAAAATGAAACACTTCCGGTCCAAGTTATTTTTGGTCAGTGTTTGTGATGAAGACAGAAAGAAAACAGAACCCCTGCTTAGTTATAAAAAAAAAAAAAAAAAAAAAAAAAGCAAAAAACAAAACCAATTTAAATGCTGTTATTTTTATTCATGTGTATTGTGCCCTTGTTTCTGCATGTGGGTAGGTGCAAATGTGTTCATGTGTGTGCAGACATCAGAAGCAAATATTGAATCCCCTGGAGCTGGAGTTACAGGTTGTTGTGACCTACTCGATGTAGATGCTAGGCAAAACCAAGCCTAAGTTCTCTGCAAGGGCAGCAAATGCTCTTGACCTGAAGTCATCTCTCCAGACCAAAATTTTTTTAAAATAATAAAAATAAATAGAAAAAGAGGAAAGAATAGGATTAAAAGAACATAGAAGAGACAGATGAATTTTTAAAAAGAAAACCTGGCTAATGTGAGCATAAATATAATTTAGGTTATATTGTATATAAACTGACATATTGCCACATAAAATATAAAAGACAAAATTTGAAGTGTTTTATACTAAGAGTAATACTGCAATGTAAAGTGTGAAAGTAAAAAAACTGGAAATATATCTCCTTTTAACACCAAAGAAGCCTAATGTAGGTAAATTAACTCTAATCAAAATGCACTTTAAAAAATGAATGCATTTGTTGAGATTAAAAATACATTAATAAGTTCAATTATAAATTTAGCTATTTCTCAAAACATCATCAGAATACACAAAGAAAAACTATTTTTTTCAAGTTAGGAAAAAATAAACAAATCTGACAGTAGGAGATTTGGAGAAATTTAATAACTGTAAAAGCAATTTGAAAGAGATGTAATTAGGACTGTTCCTGAAATACAAAATTAACTAATTTGATCAGCTGAATGTATATTACAGGATGTATTTGCTCTGCACTGAGCAAATACAAAATATGACTTTTTTATAAGAGTTAACTGGTCAAATTATAAACTAGTAAAATATTTGAATCAAGGCCCTAAACTTCCACCATGTTCCTTGCTGTAGGTACTGACAGGTAAGGTGTCTCTGACCACGTTTGCGATTCACATACCTCCCCATGCTAAGAAGTAAGTAGTAAGTGGCTCCCAGAACACTAGTTATGGAAAGCTGTAAGAGAAAACAGTCAAGTCACTTACAAAGTCAGAGCCAACAGAATTACAGGTGATTATTCAAAAGAAACTTCAAAATCCAGAAGGGCTTAGAAAGAGGCATTCCAAGTCGTTACAGACTACAACTGTCTACCAGATTACTATGTCCCAAGTAAAACTATCTACTAAAATTTAAAAGGAAGTAAAAAATTTCCAAGATAAAGACAGACAAAAGAAATACATGACTAATAACCTAATTGCATGGAAGAAATGGAAAGTAATACTTTAGACTGAAGACAAAGATAAATGCATTCAAGAGGTCACAGAACAAACAACACTATGATAATTGAGCAAGGTCTAAGAAATCAAAATACTAACGTGGCAGGACTTAATATAGCATTCAATACGAGGTCTGAATTTTAACAGTCTCGGTTCCCCATATAAAGATACATAGACTAGAAGACTGGTTTAGAAAACATAATCTATGATTTGGCTACCTTCAAAAGACACACTTTTCCATTCATGATAGAATTCACCGGATGGCCAAAGGATAGACAAAGTCATTTTCAACAAATAGAACTAGGAAACAAGAAGTCATTGATATTCCAATGTTGGACATGGTAGACTTCAAACCAAAACTAATGAAAAGAGATAAGGAGGGTCACTTCCTACTCATCAAAAGAACAGTCTACCGAAGGGTATTACATTCTTGGCATATATGCACTTTTATAGTTAGGGTGGCCATTGAAGTGATGATACATCATGATGGGAAAAAAATAGGATGGAATGGGTTTATTTGCCTTATACTTCCATATTGCAGTTCATCACTGAAGAATTTGAGGCAGGAAATCAATCAGGACCAGAACCTAGAAGCAGGAGCTAATGCAGAGGGCATGGACAAGAACTGCTTATTGACTGCCTCTCATGGCTTTCTCAGTTATGGAACTCTGGATCACCAGCCTAGGATTGGCCACACTCAAAATGGGCTGGTCTCTCCCACATCAGTCACTAATTAAGAAAATTCCCTATAGACTTGCCTGCTGTTTGTTTTCATGGAAGCATTATCAGTTGAGGTTCCCTTCTCTCAGATGACTACTTGCCAACTCAAGCACCAAACATAGATGCCCCCAATTATAGAAAAGAAACACCACTAGATAGAAAACCACAGATTAACTTAAACATGATGATAGTGGGTTGTTTTAATACTACATTCTCATTAATATACAGTTATGTGGTCAAACCACAATAACAAAATAATTTCCAGACTCATCTCTCTCATGAACATAGAAAAAAGGTTCTCAATGAAATACTGATAAAGTGAATTCAACATCATAGAACAAAGGTCCTTCAGAATGACCAAGGGGTTTCATTCTAGATAACAGAATAATTCAACACACTCAAATCAATAAATGTTTCCATCACCTACATATAAAGTAATCATAAAATTTCATTAGATATACAAAAGGCCTTTGACAACCTCTAACACCTCTTTCTGAAGAGACTTTAGATAGAAAGATAAGGTAATACCTCTCTGTAATAAAAAGCTGTAGAAAACAACCCTGTGGCCAACATCATGTTAAATATGTAACACAAAATTTAAACTTTTCCACTAAAATCAACAACAAGGCAAGGGTATTCAGTTTCCACACTCTTACTTAATATCATGGTTGAAGTCACAGGTAAAGCACAAGACAAGATGATGAAATAAAGGGGATACAAATAGGAAAGAGAAAGCAAGATATCCCTGTTTGAAGATAATTTGATTCTCTATATGAAGCTGTAATGACACCACCAAAACCCTCAAAGCTGAATAATTTTGCAGGTATGAAAACATCACATAAAAAATCAGAGCTTTCCTATGCTGCAATGGCAATAACAAAGAAATCAGGGAAACAATCACTCTGAAAACAGCCTCACCCATATGAAAATAAAATATCTAAGAACAAACCTAGCCAAGGAAATGAAAGATCTTTGTAATAAAAAATTCAAGAAATTGAGGCAGATGCTAGGAAATAGAAAGGCTCATGGACTAAAATAATCTTGTGAAATGTGAATAATCTTGTGAAACCTATCAAATCAATTTACAGATGTGGCCCAATCCTAGTTACCTGCTCCCCACCAAAACAAACAAACAAACAACAACAACAAAAAAAAACAGGACCTAGGACTAAAGACAGAAAAAAATAAAGAAAATAACTAAACATTAGAAACAGGCAAACCAATTATGAGCAGAAAGAATAATGTGGAAGCTATCGCCTATCATACTTGATTTCGAATTTTAATATAGGACTGTAGTAATAAAAACAGGCATAAATGCATAAATCAAGGGGAAAGAATAGAGGATGTAGATATAACTCCAAACTACAGATACCTTATATATTTGATAGAGACTCATATATATGTTTGAATATGCTTGGCCCAGGGAGTTCCACATTTAGGTGTACCCTTGTTGGAGGAAATGTTGCACTGTGGGGGTGGGCCTTGAGACCCTCCTTCTAGAAAACCATCTTCTTCTGGATGTCTTTGGATCAATATAAAACTCAGCTTTTCCAGAGCCATGTCTGCCTGGACACTGCCATGCTTCCTGCCATGATGATAATGAATGAAATCTCTGAAAGGGTAGTCCAGCCCCAATTAAATGTTGTCCTTTATAAAAGTTGCCTTTGTCATTGTGTCTCTTCACAGCAATGAAAATCCTAACTATATATATATATATATATATATATATATATATATATATATATATATAGTGTTTTTAACAAATGGTGCCAGGAAACCTGAATTTCAACTTATATTAAAAAATTGAACTATGTTCTTATCTTTTAACCTGTAAAAAACTCAACTGCAGACATGTCAAGGACATCAACCTAAGACATGTTATCTCAAAACGTGTACAGTTAAAAGGGCAGAGTATCTTTCAAGTTATAAACACAGGTAAAGACTTTCTAAGTAGAATTCCAGTAGCACAGGAAATAAGATCAGAAATTGATAAATGGTATCACATAAAACTATAAAGCTTCCATATAGTAAAGAAAAGTGTGAGAAGGAAGCCTGCAGAGTGGGGGAGGGGAATTTTGCCAGCTAGATAACTGGCAGAGGACTATGTGTAGACTATACAAAGATCTCAAAAAGCTAAGCGTCAAGAAAACTAACACCCAGTTTGTTTTTTACTGGGCTGTGACACTGAATGGAAAGTTCTCGAAAGAAAGAAAGAAAGAAAGAAAGAAAGAAAGAAAGAAAGAAAGAAAAGTGGTTAATAACGCCTCCAAAAGGTGTTTAACATATTTAACTATCAGATAAATGCAATGTAAAACTACTTTAAGTAGCTTTCCATCTCAACCCAAACAGAACGGCTGTTACCAGGAATGCAAATAATGACAAATACTTGTTTGGACATAGTGAAGAGGAATGCTTGCATATTTTGTTGAGAATATAAACCTGTGCAAACATTTTGGAAAAACAATCTGGGGGTTTCTCAAAATGCTAACAATAGAATTGCATATGATCCAGCCATACCACTCCTGGGTGCATGTCTTATATCCTACTAGAGAGATAATTGCACATTCATTGCTGATGTAGTCACAATAGCTGAGAAATGGAGTTATGCTCCATGTCAGCTGATGAATGGATAATGACAATGTCAATTGAATACACAATGGATTTTATTTAGCTTTAAGGAAAATTAAATCATAAAATTTGGAAGTGAAGAGATGGAACTGGAAAAGTATATAGAGTGAGCGCACCCGGGTCCCAAAAGACAATTGACAGATGTTCTCTCTGAAATATAGGTAGTAGTTGCAAAACTTCTATTGTGTTTGTTTAGGCTGAAGTTATGTGGAAGCCAGGAAACTGGGTACTTGTTTGGGGTAGGGGTTGCATTTACAGAGTAGGATAGTGAAATATAGATGAAATCAGAGGAGAGGGGGAGTGATGATGGTGAGGATCAGGTAATGGGGTGCTGGGGCTGGAGGAGGGATTAAACAAAATGAAGTGCTCATGAAGAGACTACATGGGAACCTATTATCTCCCAAGCCACATAAAAAATATAACAAGGAGAGTAGAACACATGTGACATGACATATGAAGAAATAGGGACAAAAGAAAGGAATGACATATGAAGACCTGAGTGGGACTGGCATAGGAATAGAGGAAGACTAGGGAGTATGTTCATCAAAACTAGGGATAGATAAAGCCCTATAAAATTCCACTAGTTTGTAGAGCTACTTAAAATGTGTTTTTAAAAGAACTTGAACAAAGAAATCCAACATGGGTAAATTAAGCTGCTTCTAGGAGTTACAGGTGATTAAAGGAAAGTCTCAAAGTCAGCAATGCTTACTGACCAGTGAATTACTGCACAGGGAAGTCCCAGGGGGTGTGAAAACAACACAGACTATTTTCATTGATCTTTGTTACCCACCACAACTAGACAATAAAACCCTTTTGCTGAAGACACAGGCACTGTCTCCCAACTGGCTTGTTTTCATAGTGCTAGAAGGTTGTAATTTATCAATGGTCTCACCCAAAATTGAACCATACGTAACCTAATACCAACATGCCAGGCAAGATGTGCCCACTGGCACAATATTGGCAAAATTGTTTATAGGAGAACCAACAGCTCTCTTGATTAGTTTGAAGCCTGGTCCACAGAAGGGAATCCATGCTTTTTACTGTAAACCTGGTTGGAAACTATAATTAGGAAAGAATGGCCCCAAAGGAGAACGTGAAGAACTTATTGGTAGTTTTATTTGGTTGGTTTTGTTTTTTTTTTTTTTTAATTTAAGGGTCACATTTTCAAACTATATTTAAAATTCTTATATTTATGTTCATAGCTCTATGAATTTCTAAACCTTGGTCAGAGAAACTTTTTATTGCAGGAGAGAGCAGTTAATGCAGAGTCTCAGCACAGTTCAAAAATCTGACAGTGACTACTGAGTGCTCACATTTTCTCAATCCCTCAGTCTCCAAGGCTCAGAGAACACCACAGAAGAGAACCTTCGGAGATGTTGCAAAAGCTAAAATTTTGGATCGTGAAAAGTACTTAAAATCAAAACCCACCAGCAATTTTTAATTTATCAGTTTTACAAACGAAAACATAAGGAACAATAGAACAGGTATGGTCCTCTTCAGCTTTTCTTGGAGAACACTACAGTACAATTTTCTTCAGTTGTCCTGAAGCCAGGTTTATCCAACAACATCCACCTCCAACATGCTGCCCCAATCCAACCCTGAGATGCTAGGCATGTACCCGAGGTGCATACAAGGCAAGGTTGGCACCACAGCTCTTGTAGATCTTCAGATCTATCTCCTATAACTATCTGCAAAACCAGTCAGTGATGACATTGTCAAGGCAACTGGTGATTGGAAAAGTCTGAGGATGACAGTATAACTGAACACTCAGAACATTTAGAAAGGTCCCTTCTGCCTCTGTGCTGATCATCAAAGTCCTCACGGAACCATGAAGACAGAATGAGGCAGAAAAACATGAAATGCCATAGAAGTATCACACTTAAGATTTTTCAACAATGCCCAACTGAAGCAGCCTTTGTCTCTGGCTAGAGAAATTTCTATAATTATTAAAGGAGATCTTGGGTACTGGACAGTCTGGGGTCTGCAGTGTGGATGGTCCATAGCCATGACATTAGAGATGATGCCAGCAGTGGTGCTATGGAATGCATAGCTAGTGAAAAAGCAACAAGAGTACATATTTCAATAAAAGATCATCTGAAAAGGAAAAGAATGAATTTATGAATATTGCTAATGATCCTACAGGACTCAGTAGGTCTCTATGAGGAGCAATTCTATCCCAGATGTTAATAAAGTACAGGCTGTTGCCAAGGTACATCTCCTCTATTTTTTACATCTACAATCTGTGGTGACTTGCATGTTTTTAAATGATAGAAGAAAAGCTGACAATAATTCCTAAGTTACTCAAACTTCGTATGTCCAGGTCTGAACAGAGATTTACTTAGACGCATCCAAATTTTATTTTCATGTACTTCTTTTTGCTGAGCTGAGGCTACAGTAGGGATGTGGAGTGGTTGTACCATTCTGAATGGCCTATACAGTCTGAAATATGTACCATTTAGCCATTAGAGGAAATGCACATGAACATCTAAAAGTAAAGGTATTCAAATAAAATATTAATCTAAATATTTAGACCAAGTGAAAGTGATAAAGTAAATGAAGAAATCAGATACTTAATATCTACTTCCCTGGAGAAATATATCAAGAAAAAGAGGATCTTCTCCGAAGCTGTGGTCATACAGAAAATTCTCATTTCAGTCTCACTCATAACCCTAGACGAAATCATTTAAAGCCATTATTATACAAAATTAGTTCACCAATACATAAGGAAGGGGACAAAAAAATTCGTGCTAATTCCAAGTAAAATGTTTATAATAATAAAAAGAAATCCATGTCATTTCTATGACTACATTACTGATATAAAGAAAATTCAATCATGATAATATTCTCAGAACACTTGGAGGAGAAAGGGCTTTTATCTTGAAAGGCTATTGCTGGAAAACACAGGGAAGGTGAATACTGCAAGTGCTCCAGGCTTTTGGCAGTGAACTGAGGATGCTCATACCACTTCTGTTCGTATGACACCTGTAGGAAAAGCTGCTCCGGACAGCTTCCTATGTTAAATTCTAAGAAGAAATTGAGCATCCTTGGAGTTACTCCAGTTGTGGTGAGACAGCCACTAGGCAAGAATTGCCACTTTCCTTCTACAGACAAATTACTGTCCAGAAAAGGACACACTTGCAGAATAGTCGACTGATTATATCTGCCTAGACAGAGTAATCAGCCCTTAATAATTCTGCAGCACTAAGGTCTGTCAGAAGATCCTGGACCAGAAGGCAGAAGAACAGATGCTCCAACGTTTTGAAGTAGAGCAAGTGTCCAGGTGGTCAGAGGTCTCTATAAATTGGCTAAGTTTTAGAAACTACGATTTGTGCTTCCCACAATTATAGTTAACTCAGTCATTCTGGATTTCTGATGGGGTTGAAAACGAAAAAAGTAACGATCTTAAGGACTATTCACAAGCAAAATGTCCTGTGTTCTTAAAATATATGAGCATGTGTGAAGAAAATGCAAATAATTCATAGGTAACAATTAAAAGTGGTAAGTAAATTTATTTGATTTGACTCTGACACTCAGTATGTTACAGATTTAGCTACATCATATTTAAAGGCAACACAGAACTAGAAAACTCAAGCTTTCAAATAATCTCTGCAATAGAGTAAGAAATCACATGGACCTTTAATTCTATAAATGACTGCTTTAAGAACCCTTTACATGGAGAAATGATATAACTTGAAATTTGGAGAACTTGAATGATAGAAGAAACAATATGAAAATATATGAAGGAATATAAGGTGTCTGTGGGTAGATAGGTTAAATAATTTTAAAAGTCAACTCTCAAATTATCATATCAGTTCAAAGAATTCCAAAACACAGCATCAATTACTATGTTGAATAAAAAGAAGAATGAATAAACAAAGATTGACCCTGATATGTATTTATTACCAGAAATAAGAAAAATATGTCATTGAGATGAGAAAGTATAGGACAATAAAAACAGTTTTGCATGCATAAACATGGATTCTGGACTTGGGAAGTATTATTGTGATCAGTCCGCAGAGGCAGGACCATTCAATAAGTGATACAGAATCAAGTGAATTTCCATATGAAATCAAATGAATGAACTTATTTTCCATCAGAGAGAATTTTTAAATAACTTCACATTGGATACTAACAAAAGGTGACTTTAACTATTTTTAACTCTCACCCTGCTAACAAGATAGGTATGAATTTTCTCAAGGTTGCAGGATGGGAGCTAGGCACTCAAAACTCCTAGCCTGTGGAAAAGAGAGGTGAGAGACAAAGAGGAGTGCTTTGTCTTGAAGATTTTATTTCCCTCATTACCCAAAGCAAAGATGCAGAATACCAATTCCACTTTGAGTTGGAACTGAAAGGGCTAGACCTATTGAGTAAAGTAAATGAGAGGTAAACTGGTCACTACATAAACTGCAGTTTCAATTTTAATCTTTTGATTGATGTGTACATTTCAACATTGAATACAGATGAAGAAAATCAACATGATGTGTATGCACTAGCAATCAAATATCTTTAAATAAAATTATAATTTTAAAATTTAACTACAGAATAGTCAAATCACAGGTGTGTTTTTAAAAATTTTTTTTAAGTACTTTCAAGTATCTTACAGATTGAATAATAAACACAACAAAGACTGGACAGTGTTTGAAATTGAATATTAATGAGTAGTAAATAGAAACATGAGATATGTAGCCAAAGCCAAACCTAAAGGAGTATTGATGATCTTGGATGTGTATATATGCAAAACTAAGAAGACTGGAAATTATTAAGATGGTCATCATCCTCCCAAAAGAATGACAATCAAAACAAGTTTAAAGAAATTTGAAAGAAGAAATGAAAGCAATGGTGACTATTGAGATGATAGCTAAGGGAACATTTCTTTGAATGAGAGAGCAACAAGCTTATGGTACAACTCATGAAGAAAAAAGAGAATAAAAACAAAGCAATATATCTAGAATAAAAAATGCATAAAATGATTAAAAAGATGTTTTTAGTGAAATAGTAAACTTTTACCAAACATCCTTGACCCCATGCATAGAGAAATGCCCTTGAAGATTCCTGTAGTAACCTCGAACTTCATCCTCTGAATAATGCCTATATGTAAGCTTAAAGGAAACCACTAGACATTTCTAGAATATGAATGCAGACTTTGATGTGATTTAGATTATCATCTATAAACATATAGTCCCTCATCTAAGATGGTTTTGACCTGCAGCAGATTGTTGACAAATACATGGTATGAACCGATACACATTCAGGAAAAAAAAAAGTGTATTTTTTTTGTTTTGCTTTGATTCTTTTCTAAGCTATTGATATATGGTATAATTTTTTATTGTGATGCTTAGAAGCTATAGTTTTGTCTGCTTTACTATAGCAAAGGTAAAATGCCATGGTGTAGTGGGCAGTGCATTAATAATCTGTAATCTGAAAGGATCAGCAGGTATGTCCCACTGCCATTATCTGTGGGGAATGTGGTGGATACTCCCATAGCTTGTGTATGTTGCTTTTTCAACACATAATTATCTATAATTTAGATGTTAGAAATATTACAAGAATTATAACTGTTAATATGAATATTTAACAGTGTCCTAAACAGGTATGTGAATGGGGGTCTCTATCTCTCTTCAAGAAGTCATGAAAAAGCAGCACTGTTGTAGCATGGTTGGCAGAGGCTAATTAAAAAAATAAAAATTAAAATGACAAATAGGGGAATTTTTCTACTTAGAACATGGTTTGGCTTATAACATTGTCAGTTTGCAATTGTTTATAGGAGTTAGGCGCAACTTATAAGTCAAGGAGCACCTACATGTTCCAGAACACAGCTTGATACTCATCAGTGGATGACAGAAATCACTGGGTTTCATATAAAACTATCATCCATCCTACTCAAAGAAAACAATGAAAGAAACCACTGAGCACATGAGGAAGAAAGAGAAATGGCAGATACTCACAACGAACACTGGTAGATATTGGCACCAGTGATTCAGATTCTGGTGAGAGAATAAAAGCTTATAGTTGTAAATAATATAATCAAAATTAAGGGAACACATGGAATTTCATACAAATATGATGCATTTAAACTGAGATCTAAAAAATATAAAAGTGGGTATATGTTGGAGATGTATAAAATCAAGGATTAGAGATAAAGAATTCACTTATAGGTTAATAATACAAAAGCGTTGGATCAGTAAACTCAAAGGTGGTCAGCAGAAAATCTTTAAATTGAATATACATGGAAAAAAAGAAATCAGGCTAGGGATGTAAAAGCTGAAAACCCACAACCACTAGAACTAACTACAAAGAAGGAAAGTGTCTTTTACAAAGCACATGATTCTTACAAAAATTAAGTCAATAATTAAATATCTACCCGCTAAACAGAAATCTTGATGCTTCTAATCTAAAAATTTAATGAACCACTTAGAAAGAAGAAGACTAATACTGCACAAGATAATAGTCGTGGGGGAAAGTGATTGAGATGTTCATATGGGGATTTTTGAGGAGGCAAAGTCATGACAAGGCACAAACCATGTTGTGAAACATGTGGATACATGGAAGTAATAAGATGCAGAAACGATGTAAAATGATAGCAAAAACCACCAACCAAAACAAAAAACAACCAAATAAAAAACTAGACAAACAAAACCTTTGTGAATACAAATTAAAATAAAGATGGTAGATCAGTATGATACTAAACTACATGCATTTAAACCATAAGCATTTATAGAACAAACATTATTCAATGAGTATTGTTACTCTACCAAAAATATATACTAATAATGTTTGAATCAAGCAAAGAAACAGCTCACAACATATCAACCCAAGTTAACACAATTAAATGAAATACACAAACCCATGCTCAATGTAGGTAACTTCCGTTACACTTTTTCAGAAAATAGTGGAATTAAATGAAATACTTCTAAATATGTAGACAGATACTTAAAACAGTACTTTTAAGCATCAAATTGATGGCCTCTTAAATTAATTTTAAAAGGTAGTTAATTGTAGTGATGGAAAAGGCTAATTCTAGGGGCTCACTGACCAAGCCAGCCAACCCTGACTGGTGAAACTCAGGTCCCAGTGAGAAACTCTGTCTCAAAAAAGCAAAGTAGACAGCTGCTGTTGACATGTGATATTAGGGTTGCCCTCTGTCCTGCACATAAGCACATACACACTTGCATGAAAACCCATATATGCATATTCCCATGAACCTGAAAATATAAGCACACCCAAAAAGTTGCTAATCAAAGACTAAAAGAGTACTTTGGCTTAAGGATAATTAACATAAACTTAGAAGCTGATAGCTATAAATATTTTCAAACATTTAGAAATTAAATAACATTCTTACATTGATCAGAATCATAATCACATAGCCAAAATTTTAAATATTTAACTAGATCATAATGACCATGATACATAATAAACTTATTAAATGCAGCTACAAATATTTCCAATGGACATTAAACCCTTACATGAATTCATATAGGAGAAATTTCAAAACCTCCAGATTAATTACTTATCTACCAAAAGAGGACAAAGGGAGAAGATTAATAAAACCCCAAAACATAAAATAACAAAACAGAGAAAATAAGTGCAAATATAAAGAAATGGCACATATCAATATAAGAAGAGTCAGTACAGCAAAGGGACCATCCCACAGAGCAAACAGATTACCTTCAGAGAAGAAAAGACTAACAAATTAGTCATGAGACAAGGGAGCAATAGCAAAGGAATTTAAACAGTTGGCAATAACAAAAATAATACACCTTTAAATGGGAAGAACAACTATACTGACATTTCTAAGAATAATTGCAAATAACCCATGAGTATATGAAAAAAGCCTTCAGCATCAGCATCAGTAGCCATTGGGGAAATAGAAATCAAAACCACAAGATGAGGTCATCTCACCCCAGTTAGAATAGTTATTATCAAAACCACAAAACATAACAAGTGCTGGTTAGGATACGGAGAAACGAAAACCTCCCATATTGCTGGTGAGAATGGAAATGAGCAGAGCCATTATGGAGAGCAGCATGGAGGTTCCTCCAAGGAGCTAAAAATACATCTGCCATATGATCCAGCTGTCCCGTTTCTGGCTGCATACAAAAAAAAAGTGTTTTGAGAAAATGCAGATTCTTCTAGATTATCTTGGTGGTCCCTAAACGCAATTACAAGAGTCTTGTAAGAGGGAAACGGGAATATTTGACTACAGAGACAGAAGGCAACATGACAACTGATGCAAGGTGCTGTGCTTTTGGCTGTGAAGCTAGAGGAAGAGGCCACCAGCCAAAAAGAGAAAAAAAAAAAAAAAAAAAAAAACTCAAGGAACTGCAAAAGGCAAGGAAGCTGATTACCCCTCACTTCCAGAGGGTTGCTGTGACAGACATGGAGAGTCAGCCCAGGAGACACACTTGGGATTTCAGAACTGTAAGACAAATGTGTGCTGTTTTAAAGCACCAAGTTGTGGTAAGTTGATGCATAGAAATGAGAAATGAACACAAAAGCCAACATTTGCCTCACGGTAAAATAATTGCAATTCTTGAATGTGAGATTTTAAAAATATTAGAAACATGAAAAATATTATAAAAAGTTTATAGATTTTAAAAAGCTAAGACATTATCACCTAAGACTTCAAATATACAGCTCTAGGTAAAATAAAAATTACTTTAAACCAAATGTTAAAAGTGAACGAAAGCATAAACCTGTTCCTTCCTTTGCCTAGTTCTTCTAAGGTAATTGAACCTGCCTTTAGAACACTGTCTAAAGCCATTTCCATCACAAAGCCTCACTCTCAAGGCTAACAAACATATCAGATAACACGTTTTCCAATAAGCCTTTAAGATAAAGAAAATGGTGTTTCCAGCTAAATCTTAAATGCCCAAATATCATAAAGCCAACACAGAGAAAATAAAGCATATGGCCTGTCGTGAACATTAAACAGTAATTCAAATAAAATGAGTAGTGCATTGAAAGAAGAATGTATAGAACATAGGTTGTTTTTTCTCTGAGGAATACATGGTGAGTATAAAAATTACCCAGTTGAATCCAGACTGTCATGAGTTCACTGGTAAATCAAAATTTAAGACTGAGTTTGAACCAATTTTTAACAATGTCTCTCATAGTGTAGAAGCAGAGGAGGTCTTTGCATGTAATTCAATGAACTAGAAACATATCTAATCCAAGCAGATAGTATAAGAAAACTATAGGCCAGACTCTAATGAACATGGTTATAAAAAATGCTAAACAAAATCAAATATATAAGTGTACAAGAAGAACTACACAGCACAACCAAGTATGATTTATGCAAAATATGAAGGACCAATTTAACATTGGAAAGATCAGTTGGTGAATCTATCAAACCAACAACTTAAAGAAGAAAAACTGACATACTTGTAAGAATATGTGCAGAAAATGCACATTTGACAGAATAGAAGATCCATTCAATATTACAACGTTCACTAAATTATCAATAGAGAGAAACTTCTTTTACTTGATAATATCTGTTTTTTCAAAAGATCTACTGCTAAATGTCATGGTTAAAATGTGACATTTGAAGCTTTATGCCTAGATTAAAAACAGGCCAGGGAGATTAAAAACAGCTCAGTGCTAGTTTCAACCCTCTATTGTTGATCCTGCCTAATGCAGTCATAAAAGGAAATGAATGCATGCCAGAAAGTTAAAAAGAAATCAAGCTTTGACATTGTTTTCTTTCGTAGAGACCCCAAAGAGTTTACAAAACAAATCTCTTAAAGTTAATAAGCAATTATAACAGTGTTGCCAGATAGGAAACTTAATCCATTTGTTCAGCAAGTACCTGAGATAAAACATTCTGCTCTGTGGGGAAGCTCATTAAGACTCAAGATGTTATTAAAAAAAAAAAAAAAAAAAAAAAAAAAAAGAACTCAGAAGTAGCAACTCAGAAGTTTCAGAAAGACCCTGAAACTGACAAGAATCACTAGTCCCCTTTCTTCCCAAGCTTACTTAAGCAGAAAGAACTACTAAGATACAGCTTTGGAAAAACCACACTGTCTCTTAAGTGGCAGGAACCAACTGAACTGATTGGAAGAGGCTGATACCATGTGAGCTGCCTAGGAAAGAGACTCTTCTTTCTCTTGAGTGGCCTACAGGTTTTGCAGTACACTCCAAGCGTCTTAGTTTTGTGAGCCATTACCAATGCTATGTGGATTCCTAGTGATGTCTTTGAGTCATTTAAGCTCTATTACCCATATTCCTGTAAGTAACCCCCCAAAAATCTCATTAGTTCACCATTAAGTTCAACTTTAGTAATATTCTTATTTTGGTCTATTGTCATTTCTTTATCTGAAGACGTTTGTTCATGTTTTCCCAGGAATAGTGCCATGTAACACTACAAAAAGCAATCACATCCCTTTTTACATAAACAATGAATTCAACAGATACTATTACAACTCTCCAAACCTAAGTACAAGTGTAACAAAGTATGTACAATTTATACAATGAAAATAGCAAAATTTTCTTTACATCAAAAAATTGGAATTTGTTAGGCGTTTAAAAAGTGTTTTTTGTTGTGTTTCTTTCTCCCTCCCCAATTTGCCCCCTCCACACCTGTTCTGACCCACCAACCCAATTAGCCTCCTCTTTATTTTCTTATTACAAACATTCTTTTGCCCTCTTCCCCAGTTTCTCAAAAACTTTATACTTATCATGGTGTTTATCTAGTTTCATAACTAATATCCACTCTTGTATTCTCTTATTTACAAGCATACAAATAGTAAAAGCTAGAATGTACATATAAAATTAAACATGTACATTTTCTTCCTGCAAAAAAAGCAAAATTTTGACAAAAGAAGGTAAATAATTAAATATGTATCCCATGACTCATTATTACTAAGATGTTAATTCTTCCCAGTTTGATTGGTACATTCAATTCAGTTCTCAATTAAAAATCATTTTATGATTACTAATTGATTAATTCTGAAGTACATATGGAAAGGCAAAAGACCCAGAATGGCTTTGTCATTGCAGTGGAGAGACAGGTACAAGACTAACAGTACATGACTTCTGGACACGGTGGAAGCATAAGAAAGTGTGGCACTCAGGAAAGACCACACAGAGAGCACTGAGCAGAGTTCTCGGGATGAGCCCACAGACTGCCACCTGAGCAGAACACAAGAACAAAGCCAGCACCACAGGGCATGCCCAAAGAATTTAGACCCAGACCTTACCCACTTCATAAAGTTAAACAAAAATGGAGCATAAAATATATAAAATTCAAAACTAAAATCCTCTCTGAAGGTGGTAATACAGGAAACACTGTAAACCAGGGTCTGGGCTGGCATGTTACTGCAATGTGAAAGGCATGGATGAGGAAAGAGTTGATAAAGTGACTTTCATTAGAAGTAAACTTTCATGCATATGAGACACAGTGCTGAAAGAATAAAAACTACATGATCTAAGGGGAAGTGCATGCAGTAGAGCACCAGACAAAGTGCTGCTATCCTACACATGCAAAGTATCCTTAAGACTAAAGAACAGTGACAAACTGCCCGGTTAAAACAAGAAGATTCATATAGTTTTATCAAGGAAAGGAAAGTACAGTTTAATTCCAGAGAAAGGATTGCAATTAATACAGTCTACAGTATATTCTTGGTTTGGAATGCAGGATTCTAAATATTAGAAAAGTGGTTGGCAGACTGACCTAAAGTTTAAGGACAAACATTTGTTTCCACTCCAGTAGGATAACTGACTGTCTTCAACATTCTTTGGCTAGCTCATGACCCGAGCATTTGTCTAATGGACACTTCTCATTTTCCTTCTTTGACTTAAAAGACTTATCACAAATATATCAAGTTCCTGCATATTTGGGACTGTATAGAATTATAATTACAGTCACGGGCCCAAGTTCGTAGGCGCAGCGGGCCTAGCGAAGTCAATATGCCAGTCGCCAGAAGCTGGGTTTATCGCACAAAACCTATGTGACCCCACGGAGACCCTTCGAGAAATCGCGTCTTGATCAGGAGCTAAAGTTGATTCAAGAGTATGGACTCCAGAACAAACGTGAGGGGTGGAGGGTCAAATTTACCCTGGCCAAGATCCATAAGGTGGCCCGGGAGCTGCTGACACTGAACGAGAAGGCTTCTCGGCGTCTGTTTGAAGGCAACACTCTACTGAGGCGACTTGTTCTCATTGGGGTGCTGGATGAGGGCAAGATGAGGCTGGATTACATCCTGGGCCTGAAGATTGAGGATTTCTTGGAGAGACGGCTGCAGACCCAGGTCTTTAAGCTGGGCCTGGCTAAATCTATTCTCCATGCCCATGTGCTCATCTGCCAACGTCACAACAGGGTCCGCAAGCAGGTGGTGAACATCCCACCCTTCATTGTTCATCTGGACTCCCAGAAGCACATTGACTTCTCCCTCTGTTCTCTTTATGGTGGTGGCCGTCCAGCCTGAGTGAAGAGAAAGAATGCCAAGAAAGGCCAGGGCGGTGCTGGAGCTGGGGACGATGAGGAAGAGGATTAAATTAATATCCTGCTGCACTGGAGGATTGTCTGGTTTTCCAGTTGACGAATAAAACAGAATTGATACTTTTAAAAAAAGAATTATAATTACTTTATTGCTAATTAACCTTTTTTGCAATTTGTTTAGTGAACCCCTGAATTCCAGGGGTATTAATGTTTGGAGTCATAAAAATCGGTCTGGTGCTACCTTACAACAACAATTACAATTTAGCTCTGTAAAAAAATCTTTTTCCAGTATTTTTTTTTTAGAAAACTGATTGTGTTCGGTTTTTGTTGTTGTTGTTGTTTTGTTTTTTGTTTTTCTTTTCTTGGTTTTGTTTGTTTGTTTTGGTTTTTTGAGACTGGGTTTCTCGGTGTTGCCCTGACTGTATTTGAACTAGCTCTAGTGACCAGGCTGGCCTCAAGTTTACAGAGACCCTCCTCCCTCCACCTTTGTGGTGCTGGGATTAAAGGAGTATTCACCACTACCTGGCTCTGTGTCAGATTTTTTGATCCAACATGGTCCAGCAATTTTTTTTTTCAAGACAGGGTTTCTCTGTGTAATCCTGGCTGTCCTGGAACTCACTCTGTAACCAGGCTGGCCTTGAACTCAGAAATGTGCCTGCCTCTGCCTCCCAAGTGCTGGGATCAAAGGCGTGCGCCACCACTGCCCGGACCAATAATTTTTATAAATAACTTTAATACTAGGAAAAATTGCCCATTGTAATAACTATACACATGACATGTATTTTTTCTCTTTGGGGACAATCATGCCTGTCACCAGCAAAAGTTTGATAATTGTGATACTTAACATAATACTGGCTGTATGACAATGGCAATTTTTCTTAAAGGCCATTATGGTTGCTCATTAGTTAGTTGAGAGACCATGAAGATAGAGACAATGTTTAAAACATTAGTAGGTTGTTGACTTACCCTTCCTTCTGCCTGACTTACTGGTAATTGTCTATAATCTCTAATTAAATTAACAGTGGACAATTTCTCAAACAACACTGAGGATGTAAAACAGGCTTGAGGCCTTTTAACTGTGGTGAGAAGGTGTTGGTATTATGTAACATAACTTGAGATTGGAGAGGACCACTTGGGAGTCTGTAAGCAAAGCTAGACGGTAACTTCAGGGATGGATGAAGGTTCTCCTGAAGCAGTGACAACACAAATCTACCTCAGGTAAGTAGTTAGAGTAACTTTTAAAGATTTCAGACCAAATGGGATAAATTATAGTGAGTCTATGATACTCTTCTATGTTTTATTGTTTTGTTTACATTTAATTCTTAAGTAAACATTTGTTCTGGGGAAGAAAATAAAAACTAACATTACTGTCCCCTGAGAGGCTCCTCCCAGTAGCTGATTCAGATAGATGCAGACACCCACAGCCAAACAGTGGATGGAGCTTGAGAATACTTCTGGAAGAATAGGAGGAAGGATTGCATCCCAGAAGGGAATAGGAACTCCACAGGAGGATCAACAGAATCAACTGACCTGGAACAGTAAGGCTCTCAGAATCTGAAACACCTACCAAAGAACACACAGAGGCTTGACATAGGCCTCCCAGCACATATGTAATAGATGTGCAGCTTGGTCTTCATGTGAGTCCTGAACAACTGGAGCCGTGGCTATCCCAAAAGCTGTTATCTTTATGTGTGCTATGTTCTACTAGCTGGGGTGCCTTGTGCGGCCTCAGTGGGAGAAGATGCACCTAGCCTGGCAGAGACTTGATGTGCCAGGGTTGGGGGATAACGGGCGGGGGGGGGGAGCCTCCACCCACATAGAGGAGAATGGGAGAAGGAATGAGGGAAGGATTGTGGTAGGGGGTGATTGGGAAGAGAGCAGTGAGCAGGATGTAAAGTGAATAAGTAAAATAAGTAAGTAAATAAATAAATAAATTATAGCTTCAAATGAACAAATAATCTCACCAAGGAGTATGTATGTACAAGGAGTGTGTATGTACATACATACTCCTTGGTGATTTTATATATATATATATATATATGTGTGTATATATATATATGTGTGTGTATATATATAATATTATATATTATATATTATATATTTATTATATATTCTATATTATATGTGTGTAAATATATATGCATGTGTGCATATTATATGTATATATGTATATAAATATATATTTGTATACATGTATTATATGGCAAATAAACTTGGGAAAATATTTTCTAAACATTGTCATAATCAAAATGAAATCAAGAATATATATATATATATCACCATCGAAATCCAGAATAATGTCAAAAATTAGTTTAGACAAACTTTAGAATAATGTTTATTTAGAATAGTGAAAATGTTCATTCATTATGGTGGATCACAAAATTATAAAATCACTTTGGAAGATAGTTTAATATTGTCTTCTAAAACTAAACACACTGTTCCCAAATTATATAGAAATTGCACTATTTGGTGCTTAGCTAAAACTCATGCCTACAAAGCTACAGGACTCTCAAGAATAAAATTTGAAGCTCGCCAAATGTTAGAAGATGAGAGAGAGGAAGAGGCAGAACACAGGAAATTGTTAAGAATGTAAGAATCCACTATGATATTATGAAGATAGCTACCCATCTTCACAAGCACACTAAAAACTATGAATTTCATTTAAATAGTTTTTAATTGAAAAAGAGTGTTGTGTCCTTGCAGAATTACCAACAAGATCAAGTATTATAACTCTGCTGAGTGATTCTTATCCAGGTGGCTGCAGAAGTGTAGGGGTAATATTTGAAAACTTCTGTATCTTCTGCATACTTTTCTCCAAACATAAAATGACTTAAAAATCATAAGATCGATATTTAAAATCCCACCACCCTATTTACTTTTTTAAAAAAATTTATTCTTGAATCTTTTTTTACAGTCCACAATTTATCCTCACCTCCTTCCACATCTTATACTTCCTCCCTGTCCCCATCATTAGGAGGCTGTCCCCACCTTCCCATCTCCACCCCCCCAGACCTCCCCACTCTCTAGGGCCTCAAGTCTCTTGAGGGTTAGGTGCATCTTCTCTCACTGAGGTCAGACCAGGCAGTGCATATGTGTCAGGGGCCTGGTATCAGCTGGTATATGCTGCCTGGTTGGTGGCTCAGTGTCTGAGAGATCTCAGGGGTCCAGACTTCTGGTTTTCTTTTTTCTTTCTTTCTTTTTTTGTTTTGTTTTGTTTTTGTTTTTGTTGTTGTTTTGTGTGTTTTGTTGTTTTGTTTTTTCGAGACAGGGTTTCTCTGTATAGCCCAGGCTGTCCTGTAACTCACTCTGTAGACCAGGCTGGCCTCGAACTCAGAAATCCGCCTGCCTCTGCCTACCCAGTGCTGGGATTAAAGGCTGACTTCTGGTCTTCTTAATGACATGGTATCAAAACATTATTTTCACACTTCATGGAATAAAAATTACTAAGTAAAGTTTAAAAAAGTTATTAAGGGCTAGAGAGATGGCTCAGCTGTTAAGAGCACTGACTGTTCTTCCAAAGGTCCTGAGTTCAATTCCCAGCAACCACATGGTGGCTCACAACCATCTATAATGGGATCTGATGCCCTCTTCTGGTGTGTCTGAAGAAAGCAATGGTGTACATTAAATAAATAAATTAATTAATTAATTAATTAATTAAAAGTTACTTAGAAGTCAGAAAACAATGAAGATCATGATAGTTGTCAAAATGGTTGTTTAAATACTTGTCAATAAAATTCATTCGACGACTAGGTTGATTAAAATGTTCACACATACATATGTAAATACAAACACACTCACATGATGTAACTCACCATTTTAATAAAACACTACTTTTAATGAAAGACAAAGAATGAAAGCTAAGAGAAAAAGACTACTCTGTGCCAATGGAAGACAAAACAGATTGTCTATGCTTATACCAGGCAAAAATAAGCTTTAAGTAAAAACTGTCAGCAAACATTATTATGTAATGAAAAAGGGGTCAATTCACAAGAGAATATAACAATGGTAAGTATATCTCAAATGTTGAAGAATTTAACTGTGTAAAGAAACTGTTAACAGAAGGGAAAAATAGGCATCAATAAAGTACTAGTCTCTGATCTCTTATAAGCTATGGGAATCTCTCACAGTGCTGGGAAGAAGTTGCAGCCACAGCCAAGTGATAACAAAGGTGTGCATTTAAGATTCTGTGATGTACTCTCGGTAAACTAAATTAATGTTAAAGGAACTTTAAATTTATAATAAGTTGCTGGGGATAAGAATTTATCAGTATTATTTGGAATATTTTGGATTCCTTTACTGTCAAAAGAATAGAGATGACATTTTGCACAAAAAATAATAATTTTAAAATTACTATCCCTTTGGCATCCGTGAGGTGGGTAAATGAAGGCAGGCAGCCACTGTTGGTCAATGCTTAGAGCCGCTGACATGGGTGAATCCAGATACCTACAGGGGCTGCTGCCAAAGTCAGCCAGCAATTACAGAAGCTGTTCAGCAGACTTTTCTGAGGGAACAAAGCTGAATTTACTGGGTCTGGCACTCTCTGTGGCCAGGGGAAAAATCTATAAACTCTTTTAACCTTGGGGGCAAGCAAGAAAGAGAAGGAAAGAGAAAAATTCACACACACACACACACACACACTGAATGTGTGAAATAAAAAGCAGAGTTCAATAACTTCATAAATACAAATATATATGCATATATACATACACACATACATGCCTACAGACTTACAAACAGACATAACCATATACATATTCTATGTTAGAATTCTATGTTAGCGCAAAGCTCCAGCAAGCAGACTCTTAAGTATTCTACACATATATACATAAATACACATAACTGGTGGATGGAAGGAACAATGTTCCAACACCCATTCACACAAACTTTACATATATACACATAGTTGATGGATGGGAGAAACAATGTTCTAGCCACACCATACCATACCATATCATACCATATCATACCAATACCATATCATGCCATACTATAATATACCATATCATACCATATCATACCATACCATATTACACCATACCATACCATATTATACCATATTATACTATACCATATCATACCATATCATACCATATCATACCATACCATATCATACCATACCATATCATACCATCCTCTACTTTGTTCTTTCTTCCATCACTTATATAACCCAGCAAAAATTTTCAAGCAGTATACAATTAGAATGTGATTATGTTTTAGTTTTCTTCTGTCAAATGATTATAAAAACAATGTGTTTTTCAATACTATTACAAGATATAACATTATGTAGTACAGGTAAAGAAAACAAATTATTCTAAAAAACCCACATGCATTTATAACCAAGCAACTTGTTATAGATTAACAAAGTGTAGGCAAGCAAGGTAGGTTTAGTTAGCCAGTTTTTCTAGCCAGTTTTTCTTACTGGCAGGCAGCAGTTCAAGGTTACAAAGAAAGAAGTAATTATTTTATCATTTATCTTTAAAAGTAATCTTGTAAAAATCTTAAAAGAATCACAAATCTAAATTTTTATATAAAAATTAATCATATCTACCTTAAATCCTCAAAATGCATGTCTACCCATCAGCAATTTTTAATAAATCATATCAGGATGCTAAGAGCAAAAATGTGTATAAGAAATCAATCATCACCAGTCCAGCCTCAGTGAGAGTCATGTCAGCCAGTGCTGCCATTGTTCTTGTTCTCTGACCATAAAGGGTCCCTAGATTAACTAATAAAAGTGTGTCTTTCTGAACTTCAAATTGTTCCCTATGATTTTCTACATCAGAGTCAGTAGTAGAAACATCTCAACATAGCTTCACTAACAACTTTATTTTTCCAAATGTTTTCTAAGGGTGGTGGCCATTGCTGACAATCTGCATCTCTAAGTTTTTCCCTAGGGTGGTGATAGAGTCATTAACCTGCTCCAGCAGCAATGCCTGAAAGAGATCAAGCATTAGTACTCTGAATGCCAGAGATACTGTCCAGTGAGGGGCTTGAAGCCCCTTAAAGTTTTCATATGATTCTTAGATCAAGAGGGATGTGAGGGCAGCAAACAGAGCAGAACTCCACACAGCGTGACGTCCTCAGGACACAGTCTTCAGTGCCATGACTACCCATAAGGCTGTGGTAATCCATGGGCTGCATTCCATGAGTTCTAAGGCCATTTGAAGTTCCTCGTGCATGGTCCTTGGTATATCTCAAATTGCAAAGTACTATTGAATGCCTTATAAGGTCAAACAAGTAGGGAAGCCAGATAACTGTCAGGGTAAAAATTCTTACTAGGGATGATGGTGTGGCAGCCAACTTTATAGTGTCAGGTTGGGACAGGAGAGGGAGCCAACTTCTGTGGTTCTCATCTGACATATCCAGGGTTGAAGTTCTCCTTAGCCATTTCTTCATAATCCTGGGCCATTATAGTCCCACAATATACATGTATGAATTTTTCAATGAATACATATAAAAAGATATATGTTTTATTCATAGAAGAGAATATTGTAGAAAACAAGTTGAACACCAGTTCATCCATCTTTCTGTCTGACAGTGGAAGCAATGTGAGCATCCACCTCACCATCCTGTTGTCATCCCTTCCTCTCCATAAATGATGTGGAGTCTGAGACTGGGAGCAGAAATAACCCTTCCTTCTTAGAAAAAAAAAAAAAAAAAAAAAAAAAGGAAGGGAAGGCTATTAAGCAAGGCAAATAAAACAAGAAACATCACATTCCCAGATTTCAGAATATAGTACAAAGTCACAGGAATCAAAATGATACAGTGTGACCAAAACAATAACAAGAGACATACACCCAAAAACAAGCCAAATGCATTTATGTCTATTGATCTTTTAAAAGGGCATTGAGAACACATAATGGAGAGAAGAGAGTATCTTTAATAATTGGCTCTGGTCTGGGGTTTTAGTTCACTGGTAAAATACCTGTGTAGTAATAAAACAAAATGAAAAGCATGCATGGAAAAACCTGCATTCTCAGCTATACTGAAATATAGTGAGGAAAAACAAGATTCATACTAATAAATAAATTATAAGAAAATCCTAACCATTGTAATAAGATAAAATAAAATTTTATATGAATATAAAATGAATTTCATATAAAATTTCATATAAAAATTTACATAAAAATTAAATAAATATTTTATATATACAATAATGAAAACACATAAAGGTCATTATTCATTAACAACATGATTAAGTATTGAGTGACACTGACCAAAACAAAACAATCTAAAAATATGCTAGTCACTTGAAGAACAATGTCACAAATAGAGAGATCAGCATAAAAAATGCCATAGCTTATCTAAGAATGCAAATTTACTCAATCAAATACCACCACACGTTCTTCACACAGGTAAAGTCAGGAATGTTCATGGTCAAAACAAGGCAAGGCGGAAAATGCCAGTTTCCGCCCTGCACCGCCTGTAGATTGACCATCGGCAACTGCTTGCAATGGTGGAGGCATCCACTAAAGCTGGATGTCTGTGCACCAGAGACCTGGAAGACACACTCTTGGCAGCATTCAAAACACACATACGTGTGTACCCAAAAGGCATGGTGTAGAGTGTTCACTGACGTGTTTGTTAGAATTTTGGAAAGAAACATCCACTGATAGATAGTGGTGCACAAACGAAAGACATTAAGCAGCTTTGCTAATTATTAAAGAGTCTCTAGATGAAGTAACATAGAGAGAGAGCATAAATGTAGTGTGGGCCAAATTATATAGAAACAAAGGAGCCATTTATACAGAATTCAAATGCAGGTATAATCTAGAATACCATAGAAATCACTTCGACATTAATGCCATACAAATGTTATATGCAAGTTGCTGTACTACAGTCAGCAAGGAGGTTTCTAGGCTGTTACTATTGACAGGGTTATAGTCATGTGTCATTTCCCTTCACTCAAATTCTTTGGGCTGTAAGAATTCAGTGAGGCCCTCAGGATTTGTGCATGCGTGTTGAACTTCAAAAACATCATCTTTAGTAAAAGTAAAAGTAGTAGGTTTTCATGCTATCTGACTGGATAATGTTAAATCTTCTGGTGCACATAATCTTGAATTTAGTATTTTATTTATTTATTCAACACATTTATAAAGCATCTGAAATTTACAGTTAGAATTTTCTTGTTGGTAGTAAATATTCTTCAAAACATTTTAATGATTATATTTTACATCAAAATATGTATGTTTCATAATTTATTTACTTTTTTTAACTGCTAAGCATTTGCTTGGTTTAAAATTCCACACCATTATAAATAGTACCCAAAAATGAATATCTTTGTACTTTACTTTTTGACAATCCTTAAAAATAACCACCTACATTTCCTAGGTCTAAGGGGGTATAAACATTTCCTTTCAAACTGTACAAGAATATCTGTAGTTTTTCCACATAAGCTATAAATAGCAAGGTTCATGGCTTTGCAATGCACTTTCCAGATCTCTCGATACAAATGTTCTAGACAAAAAAGAGGGATAGGGAATCATGATTTTTCAGTGTATGAAAACATAACTAACCCCAGCTTCCTGCTCTGGACTGTGAGTTCGGTATCATTTAGCACTTGGATTTCTTCATGGGGCAGTTACAGTAGAGACACCATTTCTATAGGAGCAGCATGGGGGACAGGACGGGCATTTTAACCAAAGCCTTGCTCTTCCCATCTATTTGACTTGTCACATTCTACTGCCCAGTCCTTTTTTCCACTAACATAAAAAGGATAACCACAGATCTTATGTGTGGTTGCTTTGAACCGTATATTCTATAAATATAGGTATACAAAGAAACGTACATACTATTGATACAGCTCTTATCCAGTTAATGATGCCCCGTCTCTTTCAGTCATGATATGCTTTCAATTGTCCATCATAATAAGTCAAACAAGTTTTCTACACCTGACGTTCAAGTGTGAAGAAGGTGAATTTACTTCAGTCTCTGCCTGTCTGTACCCTCCTAGACAGAGTAAGAGAGAGACCAAATAGCATGCAAATCATGGAGTTAATCTATAAGTAATTAACAGCCACATTTGGGTCTTGTTTTACACTCTAGAACTTCAGTTATGAAATGATAACCCTTTGTCAGCTGTATTTTTACTAAGTTACTTGGAAATGTTTAACTATTTTTTCTTAAAAGAACCTTTACATATCGTTCCAGAGGTTTAGGAAGGGCTCGACATAATGGTGTCTCCCCATACACAAGCACACCATTAAGAAAATTGCTACTGATCGCCTTTTAATGGTATTCAAAGCTGCTCGAGAATTTCTGAAAAGGTCACACAAAGCTCCAAGACTTGCACACGTGAAGGAGCACAAATGGGTGCCTATGCCGGTTCAGACACCGCCAGGCTTAGTTTCCTCAGCTCACAGACGGTTTTTGCCTCAGCCGTTTGCCAAATGTATTTTAGAATGTCCAAAATTTAAAATGTTGATGTATGTGAACCAACTACATAATGGAAGAATCAATGCACCATTAAAGTAGTACTGTGTGTCGCTGTTTTCCTTAAATGTATTTTGTGGAGCTCAGCAGACCTGAGCAAGAATCCTTCTGAAAGGGGTGCTGCTAATATCTGGAGCCAGAAAGGTAGGTACTTGTTTTGTTCGTTACTTTTTTTTTCTTGATTTTTTTTTTTTTAAATGGGATTCTTCTTTTTTTCCTTTCTCTTGAAAATATCAAATTATGACCATGGAATATGCATAACAAACTCTGATCCAGTCCCTGATTCTCCACAGCCTAATCACAGTTTGTGTTTTACCCCAGCCATTTGCTCCTCCATTCCTCACCGGCTGCCTGCCTTTTGCCACTTCACTGCTCGTTAGTCTTTGGCCAGAGTATCCCAGAAAAAAAGGAATTTTAAAGAAGAGGTGGGGGAGGCTGGCCGAGCCATCTGAATGCCATCCAGTTTTGTCTAAAGTTCCTACAGACGGAGCTGAGGGTGCCTGTGCACACACAATTCTCTGGTTATACTCCACTGACAGTGTCTTCCTGAGAGATGTCGTACCCCCATACACTCCTCTTAATATTTTGAAGATGTACACTTTATGAGCTATTTTTTTCAGATGTGAAGATATACACTGGTTTAAAATATGAAATGAAATCTACATGGTATGATTTGTTATACAGTGAGAATATTTTGTCTTCTTCATATGTGTGCCCCAAAATGGAAATGGCAAATGCTAATTGTGTATACCACCAGAATTTTGACCAGCGCCTTCAGAAATCACGTTCCTGGGTGGAAGACAATTTGGGTAGCATTCTGCTTTTCAGGAATTGTTCAGAATGATTAATTCAGATAATACAAGTAAATATTCTTTGGGAAATTACCTGAAATGGTCTCATGTATGTAAATTAAAGTAAAGAAAAAAGTTTTTAAAGAAAAGGCTCAGAGAACACTCACTACATTTGGGATGTGTTGGTCATGAGTTCACTTCTTAGCTCCAATAGTATCTTTGTGACCTTGAATACTGTTTGGAATATCTCTAATTTCCATCTCTTTGTCTATAATGAGGAGGATAAGATTGTTAAGTGCTACTGGGCTTCTCGACAGCTGTTACTCTCCTGCATTGCTGATGAAAATATACAATAGTACAGTCTCTTACTGCACTGTTTCAAGGTTTCCTACACAGCTAAACACACATTCACTGCATGTAAGAAATGTCAGTGCTGGGTATTTTCTCCCATGAAATATGGTAAAGTGTGTTGACAGAAATTATATACATATATATGTAAATGTACATATGTATAATTTATCTTTATAGTAATCTTATTGATAAATTGCCAAATCCCAGAAGCAAAACAAATGTACTTCTCAGGTAGATAAATAATCAACTCTTGGATACATACAGACAATAGAACACTTCTTGGCCATACAAAGTTAACAAAATATTGATTTATACAAGACATATGAATTTTAAGTGTATTTCGCTAATGGAAATAAGCTGTAGCTGAAAACCCAGATATTGTATTGCATTTATATGATGGACTGAACAAGAAACTGGTATCTGAAGGTATTTTGGAGTAATAAGGTTATGCTAACATGGCCGTAGAGACAAATACATGGCTCTATGCATTCTGTAATCCTGTACTCCTGTGCATACCACTAAAATTGATATGTAAAAATTTCAAATTCAACCAGCAGTTGGAGGAAGCCCAAAATAAAACAACATAAAGGATGCAACCATATTGTAGCTTAATAACAAAACCTCAGGGAGATGGAAAACTCTTCAAAGTAGTACTTAGGCTATTATATGGATGAAGATAGAGGGTGTTCCTTAGCAGGAAAGCTCAGAAGATCCCTCACATGTTCCATGCTCCAGTTAGTGATAGCATTCTTATTTACAGGAGAATGTGTGAGCCAATCTGCAGCATTTTGTGTATGCTAAGGCTAGTCAAATTGTGATATAGCATGGATAATGAGAGCAAGACTTCTATCTGTCTGGATAAAACATTATAAATGAGAAAAGGGGTAGGCTAGCCTGAGCCACAGTATGATGGAGTGAAATTGAAAAGACATGTATGAGTTCACTTCAAAAATGTTAGTACAAATCAGATGTAGTAGCCCGTACCTACAATGCAAGCATTTGAGCCTGGCACAATGGTGCACATGCGTAACTACAACATTTAGAGAGTGCCAGTTAGGGAACTGCAAATCTGAGGTTGGCCTTATGGCCAAACTTTTAAAACAATTTCTCTGAAATTTTACTTTGAATTAAATGTGTAGGTTACCGGTCACCAAAGTCTTATCTGAGCACTTTGGGTCACAATCGCATGCATTAATTTATTAATTAGTTAATATTAGCAAAGCTGAATGAAGACTGCACAAATATTCATTTTTTTACAGTTTCCCTTGGAGTTTAATTTATTTCAAAATACATTGTTTAAAATAATTTTGAGTAATCAAGAAACAACTTTATCTTCCCTGCATTGCTCTGTCAACCTAGATTGGATGTACATAACTTCCAACTATTTAAAGATTATTCTGGTCGATGATATAATAACAGAAGTCTGATGTATCTTATGTAGGGCTTTTATATGTTAAGAGTCACACAAATGACATTACAATTCAGTGTTACAAAGCTGTTTCAGTGTAGGCAACAGTATACATTTGTTCTGATCATTCCTATGGATTAAAAGGCCAGAAATGAATTGGAGACACGGATCAACCACAGCAATATGTTTATTTAACTGGGTTTAAAATAAAAAGAATATCAATTATTGAAGGACAAAAAACACTTATTCAAAGGGATGTTTATTCTCAACAATGAATGCTTAACAGTGAGCTTAGTTCTAGCAGCACTGCTGGACAGAACTACATGTTAGAAGCAAACAGCCCAATTTCAGACATAGCAGCATCAGGTTGGCATTTCAAACTACGGGGGCCAAAACACTGCTACCTTATGGACTTGATTCATTTTATGCTTTGCACATTCAATAGGATTTTCTAAATTCAGTTAAGAAGTTTTAGGTTCTATGAAGCAGAGTAGTGGAGAAGATATACAAACGACATGTGAGAAGTCTGTATTTTTCATAAAACTTTTCAGAGCAAAGACTTTTCTTTCTAGATTTTATGAGCAATATTTCTGCTTGTATCATAAGTACATTTCTTTACCTGGACTCAAACTCCATGTGAAATTTAATTTGAAGGTCTCCAAGAAATGGATAGCTTTATGATCATTTTACCAATTTTAATTTTCTCAGTGGGTAGAAACCGAAGATTAATATTTCCACCATTACCAGCTACCATGATTTTTGAGTGAATATAACTAGAGGTTTAAGATATCTATCTTATATTAATACATAGATTTTTTTAAAGGAAATAAGTGATTTGTGGAGTGTTCCTAAGTATTTAAAATGAGATGTGTCTCCTTAATTTTAAGGTTTTTATTTTTCCCGTTTTGGATTAGTAGTTACATATGCTAGTAAGGAAACAACAATGCTTAGCTCTTTTATTATGGAAAGATAGAAATCTATAATTTTTTTTCTGGGGTGCTCTGAGTTGAGAATCAGTCAGTTAGTAAGAATTCATTAGTAACAAGAAATCTGTGGCCTCCAGGAGCTTATTATAGCAATGGCCAAATTAAATTCAGATCCCTTGCATGAAGAACTTCACAAAAAGAGTGATAAATGTGGAAAATATGTAGAATTTCTCCATAAGGAATGTTTATAGAGGCTGAGCAAGTTGGTGTTGACTAAGGTCCTCACAATTGTTTCCCAAGGGCACCAAAAGCTGAACATTCATGCACAAGATTACTTTCACAAGAGCCAAAGAAGCCCAAGGAGTCCACAGTGTTTATTTCTAATAGTACAATGAGAAGATTCATTGAAAAGGCATAAATGAAAAAAAAATGTCATTTCTTCTTTAACTTCATGCATCCTCGTTTTGGTAGTGTCATTATTCACTTGAACAGAAAGAGAAATAAATTAAGACATAACATTCAGAATTATAAGAAAGTTCAGTATAAGACAAAATCTACGACTTCTTCACTCAAGATTGAACACCTGCAATAGCTTTAAAGTAAAGACTTGGCTGCCTCCTACCACCACCACCCCCTTCAGTGTCAGCAAAACAGGAGCTCAGGTCAGACTTACTGATTTTAAACTGGTCCCTCATGGAAACTAAGGTCCCTTACAGAGGTGATGGTTACATGGGGCATGGGTACAGATGTATCATTTGGAGCATCCCAACCTCAGGAAAGAACCTGTGTTCTGGTAAGGCTGCTTTAAGTTTACACCTGCCTCCTATTCAGACTTGGAGAGCCTGAGGTACATACCCCCTCTTTGAAGCTATTAAGTTCTGTGTGACTATGAAACTAGGTATAACCTAGCTCAGCATTGTGATTAGACTGTAGGTTCGTCTTTACTGCTTGTCATCTTAACCTCATCTCATACAAGTATGGCCAGTACAATGTTAGCAGATGGAGCAACAGAAATAGCTCAGCATTATACAGACACCTTTGCCATTGGAAGGTGCTCCCATTTCAACTAATATCACTAACATCTATAGACATGGGCAATGCTGAGACAATGTAGATACTCATGATTGTAAAACTCAAGTGAAAACTACATTACTATGTTGCAAAATATTTGATCACACTGTAAGCCCTGAGATTGGTTTATTTACTGAAAGAAGCTGTTTCTAGTTTGGATCTGGCTCAGCTTTGGCACATATCTTCTAATCTCTCTGGGTGGAACACAGACACGCCCTTAATACACACTTAATCACAAACAATGAAGGTAAAGTAAGTTTGTAGAAGAAAGCACCCATGTTTGAAAGTAATGCCTAATTGAGTAGCAGACAAAGTGATGAATCAGAGAAAGATTTGTTAAAATAGGATATGCCCAACTCTCAGGAGAAGAGGCAAAGGAAGCTACTTAAGAGAGGAGTGTAGAAAGAGAGAAATAAAAGGAAGGAGGTAGTTTTATTGGAAGAGTTTAACAGAGACAGGTAGCAGAAAAAAAAACAAGCTAGATAGAGAAGGAGACAAAATAAGTCAGAAAATGAGAAGGAACCAAAATATTAGAGCAGACTGCCAGAGTTAGCTTGAGGTCAAGCAGAGCAAAAGTCAGAGTCCAAGAGAGAAGCTAGATTGAATCAGTTAGCCTGAAGAGGAGTTTGAGCCAGAACAGCTGAGTAGAACTAGTTAGCCACAGCTCAGAAAGAAATAGAAAAGGTGAGCTTATTCAGCAGCAAGTCTCAGAGGCTGAAAACATGTTATTTCTAGATAAGATTGTATGAAGGCTAGAATCTTCCAGGACTAGGGCTAGATTAGTAGACTGAGATAGTAAGCCTTGGAAACAACAATTAAATCAGACCAATAAAAGACACTTATATTGGGGCTGGAGAAATGGCTCAGTGGTTAAGAGCACTAACTGCTCTTCCAGAGGTTCTGAGTTCAATTCCCAGCAACCACATGGTGGCTCACAACCATCTGTAATGGGATCTGATGCCCTCTTCTGGTGTATCTGATGACAGCTACAGTATACTCATAAATAAATAAACCTTAAAAAAATAAAATCGAAAAAAAATATTAAAAAAAAAGACACTTATATTACTGTCAACCTGTGTAGTCAAGGGTTTATCTTTCCCAACACTGCTCCAACTTTAAGTAGGATTACATGACACAGGATACCATTCACTGGGGTTCAAACATGACTGTAACTCTGAGGCTTTAATCAAGAAGTTGAGTAGTAAAATCTAATAGTGGGAAGATCTTAAGGAAGCAAATCCCACACCTGTATAGGTATGAAGCCTCTGGAATGGCCCCAGTCCATCATACTTACATTCTAGATTGAATCATCTGTGATTGGCTAAGCGGCCTTGGGTTATGCTGCTCATTACTGTCTGTGGGTTCTAGGGTAGGACTTTGCTTTGTATCTTAATAGTAAGGGTATGACATAGAATATTGGTCTATCCACAGTGACTGTCCAGAGCCCAGAGGTATCTCTCAATGCCTTACTAAAAGCTGGTAACTATAGACAAGTTATCTCAATCTGTCCTATCCCCAAAAGAGATTTGTATGGACAGCTATTTTTTTTTCAATAGCATATTTAGGACAAATCTAGGCTTGGATGGCCTTCAAACATTGAAATAGTAGCAATAACACACAAATATCTCCTGGAAAATATATACCTTGCTGTCTTTTATTCCTGAAATAGAAGTGACTTTGGGTTTTGAGAAAGTTATCAGCCTAATTAGAAATTCCAGAAGGACAAAAAACTACAGTCCAAAAGTTTGGGATTATTAAATCTTCTGATGACTGCTTTCATTTGACAATAGCTTTTAGGAATCTATAACTCTACTTACCAAGGTACCAGAAACAGACCAGGTAATGTAGATGAAAAGTCAGATTAAATTGAAAAGGACCATATTAAGGAAGTTCATTGACCTTAAGAAAACAAAAGGAAATGTTTCAGTAGTGTAAGAAAAAATAAACACAGAGATATCATTTTTAAAAATCAAGTAAATTCTTGAGTTAAAAATAGATGCAATGATGGTATTAAAATATCAATACAAAGCATTGCTGATGGGAGAAATCAAACAGAATTAGTGAGCATGTGGATGGGCAATCTGAAAATGCAAATTGGAAGAAGAAAATAATAACGAAAAAAGGAAGAAACACTCAAAGTACAGAGAGGGATGGTGTACAAGTGTTAAATTTTCCTAGTAAATGTTCTCTTACACTTTCATGTGTTTCTGTTGTCTTTATGATTACATTAAATTGCTATCATTTGAAATAGCTTGTTATAATCAAAGTGTTGTACAGTCTCATGTTAACCAGAAATCATAAATCTGTAAGTGATAGATTTAGTAAAAAAAAAAAATAGTATGAAACTGTGACTAGACAGATTATAGATATCACCACAGAATCTGCTACTATTATTCTACTAAATGGACATAATATTAAACTAACTCCTAATGTTAGGTCATTATACTCACAGATTAAGAAGTTAACCCCTATCAAAGAAGCTTCTGTTTCTAGTCAACAGAGATCTTCAGATGGCCAAAGTATGTAAATGTAACTTATATTCACCAGATGTAATTGCCATTTTGGAGGCTTACTGCTGAATAAGATAACCCTTTCTAAAAGGTACAGAGTTCTAGAAGTTCTTTCTGAATTCTGGCTGGCTGGTTCAACTCAACTGTTTTGGATCAAACTACTCATCAAGCTGACTGATTCAGACTTCTGTCTTGGACTCTGACTGAATTGTTCTGCTTGGCTTCATACCAACTTTGACCATCTACTCCAATCTTCTGGCTCATTCTCATTCTCTGGCATGTTTTCTCTTCACCTATGTCTAGCTTGTTCTTCCTCTGCCACCTATCTCTGTAAAAGTCTCCTGGTAAAACTGCCTTTTTCCTCTCTCTGCATTGCTCCTTCAAGTTGCTTCCTCTAAGTATGATCCCTGATGATTTGACCAATGTACAGTAGCAGGCCAAATAACAAAGATTATTTGGGGAGCCCAAATTGTCCTCAATAGAGAGAAATGACACGAAGCTGCATAGGATAAAAAGAGCAATGGATTTGGCAAGAGTTAAGAGAGGGAGGCTAAATATGATCCACACATACTGTAGTAAATACTGAAAGAACTAATAAAAGTGTATTTTAAAAAGACATTACTTATCAGCAACAATCCTGCATGTCAATGTGTTGGCACACAGAGGTCCCTGTACTCACAGAGAAGCACCAAGAGAACCAGGAATCTAAATAGAATTACTAAATAGGTTGAAAAGCATGAGTCAAATATGTGTTGCTTACAAGAAAGTGACATCACCTCTAAGAACACTCATAGACTGTGTAAAGAATGCAGTAAGACATGTCAAGCATATGGAGTCAAAAGTAAAAAAGAGTATCCACATTTATTTATAGTCAATGAAACAGACATGAATCAACAATGAAAAACCTATCCAGTTGTACTGCAAATCAAGTGGGCCTACAAAATACTCAAGGAAGATCCCAGTTAACCACTGACCACTGCAAAGTTGCTGATTTTTTTTGTTTGTTTGTCTGTTTTGTCTTGTTGTTGTTTTCTCATCACCTTTTGGAACAGTTTCCAAGGCAGATCATATGCTAAACCATAATACAAGTCTCAACAATTCCTAAATGTTGAAAATATATTAAGCATATTCTATAATTAGAATATAGTGATCAACAAAAGTGTTAAAAAACATTGAAACTAAATGAGATACTTTGTAATGATTAATCAAGAAAGAAATCAGAGGTGAGTTTAAAAATCCTTGAAGCAAATAAAAAGGGGCATGAAGAGGACACAACCTATAAAAAACAGTAAAAGCCACACAGCAAGAAGACAGGTTAGAAAAATCACACTGAGAAGGTAGAATATTAGAAGCCTTAGTAAGGGCTCTGTTTGTGAGGTGCTTGCTGCACAAGCATGAGGACCTGAGTTTGGACCTCCAGCTCTTCCATTGAAAAGCTGGACACAGCAAAACATGCCTGTCAATCTATAGTGTGTAGTTTTACTCTCTACCCACCTTTAGCTCTGGGAGGTGACCAGCCCCTCCTGGCTTCACTTTAATCCTCAAACAAAACACACACACACACACACACACACACACACACACACACACACACACACAGTTTGTTCCTTTTCAACTTGTCTTAGGACACAATTGATGGGCATTACTATCTCCTGCCTGGAAAAGCATGCACTTAATATTATTTTGATCTCTGCTCCTCCCTAAACTTCAGTGGCTAATCCTACCTAGCCCCTTCCAAACATCCATGACCACCCACCTGTAGCAGTGGCCACAGGTCCAAACTCCTCCAAAGACCTCACATGACTTCTGGCTTCTCCTTCCAAACATGGCAAAAAAAAAAAAAAAAAAAAAAAAAAAAAAAAAAAAAAAAAAAAAAAACACCAAAACCAAACCAAAAACAAACAAACAAAAATCCTGCTCTCCTTCCTTGCATCTTCCTTTTCCTCCTGGAACCCGGAAGTCCTATCTGTACCTTCCACCCAGCATTTGGCTCATGGCCTTCTTTACTGTCAAATCAAGAATCAATTAGGGAACAGGACAATATTAAAATCAATTCCTACACCTCATCTTTTCTGTTCAATAAAAAAATAAAAAAACAACTCTTCTCCCAGACATAAATTGAACAAAACCGTAACAATCATGTAAATTACACAGTATGATTTACAAACGATATCCAGAACATCATATTTGTCAATTAGATACTCCACCATCATTCCTAACTGGAAGAGTTATGATTCTGTCCCTAGATTATGTTTAGATTTTAGCCTGTAACACCACCTGAAAACCATATTATCCATTCTGTAAACTCTCTCTCTCAATGTTAAACAACTTAAGTTTGATTATGAGACTAAAACTAGTCTTCAACCCCATGAAATCTGAGAATGACTTAAATATTACCTGAGTATATAGGAAGCACCAAGAATAGCTTCTCAAACAACTGTAGAGATATCTGATTACCTGGACAGTCTCTTAATTCCTCAAAACCTTGGAACATCAGTCTTTGGCCTTCTGCCTCAGGATCATCTGACAGACTTTTGCAAAGAAGAATTATTAAGGTCTGCTTATCCTGTCTCACCAGAGCCAGCAGTCAACTATTGTACATAATGTATTCTTTTCCTGGAAAGTATTTTGTCTGTAGATAAAATAGGCAGTTTCTGCCCAGTGGCTACCTTGCCTGGAGATGAACATGCTCAGTATCTTCTTTGAACCTAGAAGAGTGTGCTGTCGGGAGCAGATATGTCTCACCGTCCAATAATTAAATAACATTAAATGTCACATTCTGTGGATTTCTGGTGTTTTTTAAGATTATCTATTATATATAAGGTAATATGAACTGTTAAACTTTGACTACTCTTAGCTATTTCTAATTGAAATACATTGAAAACACCCTTTTATAATTAAATCAGAATCTAACATAACCGTGAGTTTGCTATCTGGCTCTTAACTCGTATTGCTTAATCATCTAAAAATTGTTTGTAATAGCAATTATAGAAGGACTGGGTCTAAGCTTTGTATTCCTAAATGATTTGTATAAGCATGTTGTCTATCTAATAGTAACAATATTATTTTTTGTATTAATACAAGAAATTCATACCATTGAAAATGTTAAATTTGTATCAAAATAAATTTGTTACCAACATAAGAAATTATAACTTCAACTTTGCATTAATTATAAAGATTTCTACCAATTAAGACTATGGTTATGTCAGTGGCTAGTCCCACCTAGACCCTGCCAAACAACCATGACAACCCACCTGTAGTAGTGGCCACAGGCCCCAGCTTCTCCCAAGACCTCAAATAGCTGCTGTCTTTTTCTCCCTCCAAAGCATGGCAAAAAAAAAAAAAAAAAAAAAAAAAAAAAAAAACCAAAACCCTCCCCCTTTCCTTCCTTACATCTCCTTATATCTGCCTTTTCCTCCTGTGACCTGGAAGTACTGCCTGTACCTTCCACACCAGCAATTGGTTTATGGCTTTCTTTACTGACAGATAAAGAACCAATTGGGGAACAGAACAGCATCAGAACTTCTCCCTACATCAATCTCTGGCTTTTATAACCATAGGCACACACACACACACACACACGCACACACACACACACACACACACACACACACACACACACACTATAGAATCCCTCAAATGAAAAGAAACAACTAATGAATCTTTAGGAATTATAAAAATAAGAAAAACTCCAAACCAGAGAAGTAGGGAACTCTATGAATGTGCTGGGGTTTATCTCCTTAACACAAGGAGACTGTTTGTTTGTTTGTTTGTTTGTTTTCTTGTTACTTTCTAAATTTCTAGAAAGGACTCCCTGATATAGCTAAGGTTGTCCTCAAACTCACAGTTTTCCTGTTTAGGATTACAGGCATGTACCACACTTAGCTTAGAAGCTAGTTAATTAAACAAATAAACAATGAGGTCTTAGCTAAGGAAAGAGAAAAATGGGTCGACTAAATAAAAACAGAGTTAGAAAAGAAGCCAATGTCACCAGGACACGGAAAGTCCTTAGAGGTTATTATGAACCAAACATTTGAAAATGTAGAAGAAATATACAAAACATCTGGACATGCACACCTTACCACAATGGAAATTATTAGGAGATAGAGAATCTGAACCAACCTCTAACAGCTAATGGGATGACTAGAGTAATCTTGGGATCAACATTATCATTTCTAATAACTAATAAAACATATGTAGACTTAAGTGGGCTTATAGTTGAAACCAAATCCAGATTACTTTGCATGTTTCTTTCCAATTAAGCTGAAAGCCATATGTTAGCATAAGAATGTCTTTGTTAATCACTGAACTTGCTTCCAGGTAGTGGCCTAAAAAAATATCATCTTTGACATGACCCCTAAAGCACAGTCAGATAATTTTTAGCACAAATGAAAGGTACATACACTGGACAAGGGATAACCTTTTCAATTATTGATGCTGAAAAAACTGTACATCCATATAAAAAAGAATAAAACTATACCTCTTTTCACTAGTTATAAAAATAAACTCAAAATGTATTGAGGGTCTAGATATAAAACTTGAAACTATAAAACTCAAATTTTTTTAAAAAGCAAAATATCAAGAAAATATGTCAGAACTTTGGAATGGACAAAGATTTCTAAAAACAAAGGATACAAAGGCCAAAATAAAGGAGGAGGTTACTGGAAAGCACAAAGAATCTTCAGAACAAAACAAACAACCAAAAAGAACAGTAGAAAACACCTACAAATGTATGTCAGACAAGGAATTAATACTAAGAAATATAAGGAACTCCAAAGATTCAATAACAACAAAAACCTATCTACAAACTAATGGGAAAAATGGCTAACACGTCAAAATGAAAATTTATCAAAAGAAGATATACAGATGTCCATGAGTTATAAAGAAAAATAGTATTCAGCAGAACAGATTTTCAAAGAAATGCAGGCTAAAACCCTAATGTGCATAGCTGTTGTCGAAGTTGTTGATGACAAGTGTTAGTGAGGATACATAAAAAGGAATTTTTTGCACACTGGTAGTGGGAATAGAAAATAGCACAGCCATTACAGAAAATATCAGAGAAGGTCTTCAGAAATTAAAAATAGACTTTCCATAGGATCCAGTAAATCTCACTGCTGGGTATATATCCAAAGAATATGAATCAGGATATCTAAGAGACATCTGTACTCATCATTCACTGAAGCACTATTTATATTCATTAAAAAACTGGAAAGAACTTAAATGTCCATCATTTGATGAATAGATAAAGACAGCCTGGCATACATACAATGGAATACTATTTAACCATAAAAATAAATGACATTCTGTCATTTGTAACAACCATGTTGTGAGAGAGGATAGTTATGTTAAGTGAAATAATCCAGGCAGAGGAATTCAAAGGCTGAATGGTCTTAGCCACATGAGGAATATAAAACAGTTCATCTCATCATAGTTGATGGCAGAATGTTGGTTGCCAGGTGCTAAAGAAATGTGGGGAGGCAGATGTGGAACTGTTGACGGGAGCAGGTTCTAATGCACTAGTATTCAGTCCATTATATAAGCAACTCTTACCATTACTATCATAAATCATTGATAAAACAAAATATGGGTAGAAATGTTTGGTTTGGCTTACAGTTTAAGGGAATACATACTCCATTATGATGGAAAAAGTATATTGAAAAGAGTATGAGGCAGGTGGTCACAGTGCAGCCACAGTGACAAGTCAGGAAGATGAATCTCAATGCTCAGCTCTCAGCTCACTTTTTTCATCATAGTCAACCAAGAACCTCAGCCTAAGGGATGCTGATGCTCAATTTCAGGATGAGTTCTGTGCTATCAATTATACCTTTCTGGTGATACCACTATACTCAGACCCATAGCCATGTTCTTATGGTGATTATAAGTCAAATCAACTTGACAATGAAGAGTACCATCATAAGAGCAGAAGCAGCAACACTGAGTACTTTGAAAGAGTAGAAGTTTGCACCATAAAGAAATGAAAGATGGAGAGATAGCTTGACACCCAGGAGTCTTGAAACATCCAAGATCACAGGTGAGGTGCAACCCCTGCCTAAATACCTGGCCTAACTGGGATATCTTGGGACCCAGGAGATACAGGAACTCCCACCTACAGGTTCACAGGAGGGACAGGCTTTAGTCAGAGACAGCAAGGCCACTTAACCCCAGAGATAGCCAGATGGAGAGAGGCAAGGGCAAGGACATAAGCAACAGAAACCAGTGCTACTTGGCAACATCATAACCCAGTTATTCCACCACAGCAAGCCACCACATACACAGAACACACCTGAAAGGCAAGATTCCATTCTAAAATCCCATCTAATGACAATGTTAGGGGACTTTAAGAAGAATATAAATAACTCCCTTAAAGAAATATAGGAGAACACAGGTAAACAAGTAGAAACCCTTAAAGAGAAAACACATAAATATCTTAAAGAAATACAGCCAAACACAGTCAAACAGGTGAAGAAATTAAACAAAATTGTCCAGGATTTAAAAATTGAAATAAAGACATTAAAGAAAACACAAAGGGAGACAAGTCTGGTGGTGAAAAAGCTAGGAAAGAGTGCAGGTGTCATAGATGCAAGCATCACCAACAAAATACAAGAGATTAAAAAAAAAAAAAAAAAAAAAAAAGAATCTCAGGCTTAGAAAATACCACAGAGGACATTGACACAACAAGTCAAAGAACATACAAAAAGTAAAATGCTACTAACTGAAAACATCCAAGAAATCTAGGACAAAATATAAAGACCAAACCTAAGAATAATAGCTATAATAAGAGAGAGTAAAGATTCCCAACTCAAAGGGTCAGTAAATATCTTCAACAAAATTATAGAAGAAAACTTTCCTAACATAAAGAACGAGAAGCCTACAGAACACTAAATTGATTGGACAAGAAAAGAAATTCCTCCCATCACATAATAATCCAAACACCAAATGCTCAGAACAAACAAAGATATTAAAAGCAGTCATGGAAAAAAGTCAATTAACATATAAAGGCAAACCCATCAGAACTACACCAGACCTCTCAACAGAGACTCTAAAAGCCACAAGATCTTAGGCAGATGTCATACAGATCCTAACAGAACAAAAATGACAGCCTAGGCTACTATACCCAACAAAATTCTCAATTACCATATATGGAGAAAACAAAATATTCCATGACAAAACCAAATTTAAACAATACTTTTTTCCCCACTAATCCAGCTCTACAAAGGATAATAGAAGGAAAACTCCAACACAAGGAGGGTAACTATACCCAAGAAAAAGCAAGAAATTAATGTTCTTCCAACAAAACCAAAAGAAGAGAACCACACAACTATAATTGCACCTCTAGCAACAAAAATAACAGGAAGCAACAATCATTGGCCCTTAATATCTCTCGACATCAATGGACTCAATTCCCCAATAAAAAGACACAGGCTAACAGATTGGTTATATAAACAGGATCCAGCATTTTGCTACATACAAAAAACAGACCTCAGTGATAAGGACAGACCCTACCTCAGAGTAAAAGGCTGGAAAAAACTTTTTCAAGCAAATGGTCCCAATAAACAATCTTGAGTGGCCATTCTAATATCCAATAAAATAGACTTTCAACCAAAAGTTATCAAAAAAGATGGGGAAGGACGCTACATACTCATGAAAGGAAAAATCCAACAAGATGAACTCTCAATTCTGAACATCTATGCCACAAATGCAAGGGTACTCACAGTGGTAAAAGAAACATTCCTAAAGTTCAAAGGATACATTGAATATCACACAATAATTATGGGAGACTTCAACACCCCATTCAGACAAATGGACAGATCATGGAAACAGAAACTAAACAGATACAGTGAAACTAATGGAAGTTATGAAATAAATAGATTTAGTAGATGTCTATAGAACATTGCACCCTAAAACAAAAAAGTATACCTTCTTCTCAGCACCTCATGATACCTTCTCCAAAATTTACAAAATAATCAGACACAAAACAAGATTGAACATTGATATAGGAACATTGAATTAATCACACCTATTCTATCAGACCACCCCAGACTAAGGCTTGTATTCAGTAATGAAACAAACAATAGAAAGCCCACATACACATGAAAGCTGAACAACACTCTACTCAATGATTGCTTGGTCAGGGAAGAAATAAACAAAAAAATTAAAGACTGTTAGAGTTTAATGAAAATTAAGGCACAACATACCCAATCTTGTAGGACACAATGAAAGCAGTGCTAAGAGGAAAACTCATAGCTCGGAGTGCCTCCACAAAGAAATTGGAGAAGTCATACACTAGCAGCTTAACAGCAAATTTGAAAGTTCTAGAACCAAAAGAAGCAAATACAACTAAGAGGATTAGACAGCATGAAATAATCAAGCTCTGGGCTAAAATCAACCAAGTTGAAACAAAGAGAACTATACAAAGAATCAACAAGACTAGGGGCTGCTTCTTGAAGAATATCAACAAGATAGATAAACCCTTACCTAAACTAACTAGAGGGCACAGAGACAATATCCAAATTAACAGAATCAGAAATGAAAATGTTGACATAACAGCAGAAACTGAGGAAATTAAAAAAATTATCAGATCCCACTACAAAAGTCTATACTCAACAAAACTGGAAAATCTAGATGAAATAATTTTCTAGACAAATACTAGGTACCAAAGTTTCATCTAGATAATAAAAACCATCTAAATAGTCCCATTATCCTAAAGAAATAGAAGTAGTCATTAAAAGTCTCCCAACCAAAAGAAAAAAAAAGCCCAAGTCCAGATGGTTTTAGTACAGAATTCTATCAGATCTTCAAAGAAGTCCTAATATCAATACTCTTCAAACTATTCCACAAATTAAAAACAGAAGGAACACCAGATTAATTTCCCTTAGGAATACCAGTGCAAAATACTCAATAAAATTATTGCAAACCAAATTCAAGAACACATCAAAATGATCATTCACCATGATTAAATTAGTAGGCTTCATCCCAGGGATGCAGGATTGGTTTCACATAAAGAAATTCCATCAGTGTAATCAATTCACTATATAAACAATCTCAAAGTAAAAAACCACATGATCATCTTATCAGATGCTAAAAAAGCCTTTTATAAAATACAACCCTTTCATATTAAAAGTCTTGGAAAGATCAGGAATTCATGGGCCATATCTAAGCATAATAAAAGCAATATACAGCAAACCAATAGCCAACATCAAACTAAATGGAGAGAAACATGAAGCAATCCCACTAAAATCAGGGACTACACAAGGCTGCCCATTCTCACCCTAATTATTCAGTATAGTATTAGAAGTTCTAGCCAGAGCTATTAGAGAACTAAATGAGGTCAAAGAATACAAGTTGGAAAGGAAGAAGTTAATATATCACTATTTGCAGATGATATGATAATATACTTAAGTGATCCCAAAAACTCCACCAGAGAACTACACCTGATAAACAACTTCAGCAAAGTGGATGGATACAAAATTAACTTAAATGAATCAGTAGCCTTTACTCAGGATAAACAGGCTGAGAAAGAAATTAGGGAAGTGACAACCTTAACAATAGCCACAATAATATAAAATATCTTGGTATGACTCTAAGTAAGCAAGTGAAAGATCTGTACAACTGGAACTTCAAGTCACTAAAGAGATCGAAGAAGATCTCAGAAGATGGAAAGATCTCCCATGCTCATGGATTGGCAGGATTAACATAGTAAAAATAGTCATTTTACCAAAAGCAATCTACAGATTCAATGCAATACCCATCAAAATTCCAACTCAACTCTTCACAGAGATAGAAAGAGAAATTCTCAAATTCATCTGTAATAACAAAAAACCTAGATAGTGAAAACTATTCTCAACAATAAGAGAACTTCTGGAGAATCATCATCCCTGACCTCAAGCTGTACTACAGAGCAATAGTGATTTAAAAAAAAATCACATGGTATTGGTACAGAGATAGGCAGGTAGTTCAATGGAATAGAATTGAAGACCTCCCTCCAAAAAAAAAAAAAAAAAAAAAAAAAAAAAAAAAAAAAACCCACAGACCTATGGTCACTTGATCTTTGAAAAAAAAGCCAAAAACTACCCATTGGAAAAAAAGACAGTGGATTCAACCAATGGTGCTGGCTCAACTGGTGGTAAGCATGTAGAAGAATACAAATTGATCCATTCCTATTTTCTTGTACAAAGCTCAGTTCCAAGTGAATCAAGGAAAAGACATAAAACCAGACACACTGAATCTAATAGAAGAAAGAGAAATTGGGAAAGAGCCTCAAACATATTGTCACAGGGGAAAGTTTCCGGAACAGAATACCAATGGTTCAGGCTCTAAGATCAACAAAAGACAAATGGGACCTCATAAAATTGAAAAGCTTCTGTAAAGTAAAGTATACTCTCAATAGGACAAAAACCTACAAATTGGAAAAAGATCTTTGCCAACCCTATACCCAATAGAGGGTTAATATCCAATATATAAAAAGTACTCAGAACTTAGATTCCAGAGAACCAAATAACCCCACTAAAAATGGGGTACAGAGCTAAACAAAGAATTCTCAACTGAGGAATATTGAATGACGGAGAAGCACCTAAAAAAATGTTCAACATCTTTAGTCAACAGGGAAATGCAAATCAAAATGACCCTGGGATTCCATCTCACATCAGTCAGAATGGCTAAGATCAAAAACTCAGATGACAGCAGATGCTGGTGAGGATGTGAAGAAACAGGAACACTCCTCCATTGCTGGTGAGAATAAAAGCTGGAACAACCACTCTGGAAATCAGTCTAGTGATTCTTTAAAAAATTGGAAATAGTTCTACCTGAGGACCCAGCTATACTATTCTTGGGCATATACCCAAATATGCTCCAACATATAACAAGGACAGATGCTCCACTATGTTTAGCAGCCATCTATACATATGCCAGAAGCTAGAAACAACCTATGTGTCCCTCAGCTGAGGAATGGATACAGAAAATGTGGTACACAATGGGGTACTACTCAGCTATTAAAAACAATGACTTCATGGAATTCACAGGCAAATGGACAAAAACAGAAGATATCTTCCTAAAGTGAGGTAATCCAGTCACAAAAGTACACACATGGTATGTACTCACTGAAAAGTGGATATTAGCCCCAAAGCTCAGAATATCCATGATACAACTCACAAACCATATGAAGCTCAAGAAAAAGGAAGACCAAAGTGTGGATGCTTCAATCTTACTTAGAAGGAGAACAAAAAAATTACAGGAAGTAGAGAAAGGGAGGGATCTGAGACAGTAAGAGGAGGGGGAGGATAAAAGGGTGGCAGGATCATGTTTGGGAGGTGATCTGTGAAGATGGTTCACTACTCTCTTGACCTAGAAACCCCACAAAATCATACAAATCAAGAAGGTCAAACCTTTGTGTTCATTTTAAGAACACCTGGGAACCTGCCGCGGCCATTAAGAGTATTCATATCCACAAAGCCACTAAGTATCTGAAGGATGTCCCTTTAAAGAAGCCATGTGTGCCATTTCAGTGGTATAATGGTAGAGTAGGTAGGTGCACCCAGGCCAAACAATCTAGCTGGACACAGGGACAATGACCAAAAAGAGTGCTAAATTTTTGCTGCACATGCTTAAAAATGCAGAGAGTAATGCTGAACTTAAGGGTTTAGATGTAGATTCTCTAGTCATTGAACACATCCTGGTGAACAAGGCACATGTGATGAGCCGACAAACCTACAGATGCTTCTGGCTGGATTAACCCATACATGAGCTTCTCCTGCCACATCGAGTAATCCTCACTGTTAAAGAACAGATTGTTCCAAAGCCAGAAGAGGAGGTTTCACAGAAGAAAAAGATATCCCAGGAGAAACTGAAGAAACAAAAACTCATGGCATGGGAATAAATTCAAATACAGATAAAGTTTTTTAAAAATCTCAAAAAAAAAGATAGATATTTTAGATCTCAATTTTTAACCTGCTTTGGACATTATTTCATCAATATATACAAATCGTTTATTTTATATATTAGTTAAAGTAAATTTGAAATGTTTGTAGCCAGCAAGCAACTAAAATACCCCTACTTAAATATTTATAATGCATATTAAATTGAAAGTACCACATTGAAAGAAAAGTTTTTAAAGTAGTGATAAGATATATTTTTTCAAAACATAATGTACTTAGGTACCTATTAAAAAATAAACAAAATTGAGGGTTTAATCTATTTTGGGGGCTATAACTCTGGAATTGACTAAACTAAGTGACAAAGGATATTCAAAAACCACAAAGCTAAAAAGGAATATAATTATTAGTTGAATGATTATTATATATCAAAGGCATACTCCACACATACATTGTCAGGTATTTAGACCAACATATGCTTTATAATAATGTTCAAATTTGGCATTCTCTTCATTTTATATATGAACAAACTGAAACTCAGAGCCGCCGTAATTTGCTGAAGCCACACAACTAGCACAGTTCATAGTTCCTGGGCCTATTCTTTTTAAGCTCCTGTTATTGATGAAAGCTTAAAGAGAAACAAGCAGGCCTCTCCTGACTCATTTCTGATGTATAAGGCATTTCCAAACACAGAATGTCCACTTCAATATGCAAGGAAGCCAAAGGTTATCGCTGATCAAACTTTTGTTCAGAAAGGGTCTCTTTCTTGTAGCCCAGTCTAGTCTCAAACTTGTACTTCTCTTGCCTCAATATTTCCAATGCTGGAAATCCAGGCATGTGCCTAACCCTACCATCATATCCGTGGTACCTGTAAATGTCTTCTATCAATGTGAGTGTACCCAGGCTTCCACAGACATGGGTGAGAAATGAAGCCTCACTTATAGAAACACTTTGGTATCAGTAGCTTTTTCAACTCTCCAGTTTCTTCAGATATATTTGTTTTCTTATATTCTCAGCCTAACATTGCCAAGAGACAGATTCATGGTCCCCTGGCACCTGTTTCCAGTTGCTGTGTTCTATGCCAGGATGCTCTTCTGCTAAACAATGAAATCCTACAACAACAGTACCATCCAGTCAATATTGCCATTATCCTAGACAACATTTAGTGTGAAAAAGACCTTGTCCTGATGAGTAGTCGAGGCTTTTTTTTCTTCCGGAACTGTCCTGTCAGTCAGCGGTGAGTTAAATCCAAGCTCTAGCTTGTAAATAAAGACTCTGGTGTGATTACATTGGATTAGTTCCTGGTTGGTCTTTCGGGGTTCGTGAACACTTCCTTGGCACTACTTTATTACATTTGATAATGTAGCAGTCCAGGAATGATGCTGGAATTGCCAGCATGGTGTTAGTTAAGGAAGAAATGATCTGTTCCCTCCAGGAGCTCGGAATCTATAAAAGGAAATAGCTACTTAATTGTATAGTGCATTCCTTTAATCCCAGCACCTAGAAGGCAGACGTAGGTGGATTTTTGAGTTTGAGGCCAGACTGGTCCACAAAGTGAATTTTAGGACAGCCAGGACTACATAGGGCTGGCTACATGGAGAAACCTTGTTTCAAAAAAAAAAAAAAAAAAAAAAAGAGAGAGACAGAAGGAAGGAAGGAAGGAAGGAAGGAAGGAAGGAAGGAAGGAAAGAAAGAAAGAAAGAGGAAGGAAAGAAAACCTATTTAAAGATCAAACTAAGAACTCCAGTCATAATTAGCACAGCTTTGGCTACATGACTAAAAACAAAGGAAGAAACAAACAGTACAGGGATCCTCTAGATGCGTTGATTTAAAGATAGCACCATTGACCAAGTGAAATCCATAATAATTATGAAAGTTAGTTGAGTATGAAATGTGTGAATAAATCTGCCAAATGCAAATGGCCCCATCACCTGGAAGGGGTCCAAGAGTGCATGGCCAAGAGTAGGCCAAAACAGCTAATGTTAAAAATCAACTACAGCTGGGTAAGTTTTAGCAGTGCCACCACTTGGTAGAGAAGGCCTTCAAGCTGAGCACTAGAAGGAGCCATGGCTTTAACGTGAACTGGCATGTAGCACAGCTGATCACAGCCCTGCTGTAAGTCCCAGCAAAGCTGACACCCTCACCCACAGTTTCTCAATTCAACCGCTGGAATCAGCTCTAAAACCAACCAGCCTTTTTCTTATTAGGATGTCTCTAACAATACAGTCATTACATTGAATCTCTTTGAAATAAAATACTATTTGTAGCATGCTATTTTCCCTGTTAATGACTTTCTTGGAAAAAAAAAATGAAAAGAAAAGGACAACGGCCCTTGCAAATAATCTATCTTAGGTACGTGAGTGTTCAAGTAATTTGGTGAGAAAGAGGGCCCATAGAACATTTTCACCAGAGACTAAATATTTTAAAATTAGTCTGTTCTCACAAATTACCATGCCTTCTTTGCATTCTACCCAGTCTCTTGCTGCTCAAGTTTTCCCAGAAAAAATCTCAAAATAAGTAGAAAGCAAAGAAACAGTTTCAATTAAAATCAAACTTGTAGTTAGCTGCCTGTATTACAGTTCAGTTATGCTAGCAAGGTCATTGTGAGAGGCTAGGTCTTGCTTGGGTAGGCACAAGATGAGCAGGTAAGCAACATAAACTGTGGGTGAGAACAGATCAGTGTTGTGCAATCCCAAAGGACAAGCAGCCGGATGGTTCTGCCATGCCAGATGACCATGCATGGACATAACTCAAAATAGAGGTCTGTGCTTGTCATTGTCCCTAGAGATACTGAGATCAATGTTCCATGGACAAGCCCACTAAACTGCACCATTAGAGCAGATGGAATCCAGAGTTCTCATCCTCCGCAGGCTTCGGTTAAAGTTAATCTTTGGGTTAGTGAGACCTGAATTTGTGAATCGTCCTTATCTCCTGCATAGCTTTGTATAATGTCTGGGGGTGGGAGAGTTAAAGAAAATTGGGAACATCTGGTGAATTTAAATAGAATTCCCCCGTGTTCTTCTCTACGTACACATAGACCTCCAAACCTCTACCCTTTTCAATGCAGCCCTCTATTCTTGATCATTTTTTTTCTGGATAGATTTGGGTGGCTTAATCTTAATAATTTCTTTATTCAAAGATGCAGCCAAATTGATGATTCCTTTTTTGAATTTCAGTTTTTAAGAAATGTCTCATTCTGTTCTGGTGATAGGATTAATTAAAACCAATACTTCAAGAACAAACGGTTCTTCCTGTGAGTAGTAAGACCAGAGGGCTCAGACTAGTGAGGCCAGTGCCCCTACTGCTAGCTGAATGCTTTTGATTTTTTTTTTTTTTATAATTTCAAACATATTGCTAAGGAAGTAAGAAAATGTAATTTCTAGTAACATCGATAAAATAGGTGTTTATTGATATTTTCAATTTTGTCAATGGATCCTGTAATGGTTTGTATATGCTTGGCCCAGAGAGTGGCATTGTTGGGAGGTGTGACCTTGTTGGAACAAGTCAGGTGTGGCCTTGTGGGTGTGGGCTTTAATAACCTTGTCTTAGCTGACTGGGAACTAGTATTCTGCTAGCAGCCTTCAGATGAAGATGCAGAACTATCAGCTCCTCCTGGAGATCCTTAAAGAAAGCTAAAGAAATATGGCCTGTCACTGTCCACAAAGAGCCTCTGACAAGAAACATCTAGAAATTTCAAAAATAATGTGTCATGTAGGAATGTCACCTTTAAGAAACAAAATTTAGGACTTCATCAATGTATTGTCATGTATCTTTATTCATCTACTTATTCAGATTGTTATTAAAACAATTCTTCCCATTTTTAACAGTTCTTCACACATAGCTCTAATGCTCCAGTTTTTAAAGTAGTTCAAACATCTAGAATTTTAAAATAATTTAAGTAAAGTTCAGTAGAAATAATGGGCAATATGTTGACCCACAAAACATTGCAATACATAGATTACAATTTGAGTATTCATAATCTTATATAATTCATCCAAATATACTGATATAATCTTGTAACATATAGAAATACACAGAAGAACACAAATAGAATGCAAAATTATTACAGAAGATATCTCTACACAGTTATTCCAACTTCCTGTGAACCTAAAATAACTTTTAAATTGTTTACAGTCATATATTAGATATATTTGCAAAAATAAATTTATTTAAAGTAGTGACAGAACTTTGGTAGACAATTTTTATTTTTAACAAGAATTTTTTTCTTTGCCTTTTTACATAGAAATTTGTTTTCATGGATATTTTAAATTAGAATGCATGATAGCTGTGTGTTTGCCTATGTCTGGACAGAATTCTAGAAAGATGCCCCTTGTAGTTGCAATTCGTTTATATGGAGATTATCAAGTTGTACTTTGAAAGACCAATATTTAGAAAGATGAAGAGACAAAGTCTAAGCCACATTTAAGTATATGTTTTAAACACACACACACACATACACACACACACACACACACACACACACACACAAACAAACAAAAATCATTGGGAAAATGGCTGCAGATAGTCAAAGATAATCCTTCAAAGAATCAGACTTTATAAATTATGTAATCATGAACCAAATAGCTTTCTGCTTTGTGAAAGCTCATAGCAATTTTTTTGTATATGTCACTCTGTAACATTTATTTAATAAATGACCTTTACATGAATTTCAGTGTATTTTCTATAAGATATATTCATATATATTTAGGGGAATTCTCGTTCAATTACTTGTCATTGTTTATTGCACTGCTATTTAAAATAGACACATGAATGGATAAATAAACTGTGGTATATACACAATGTAGTTTGATTCAGGCAGAAAGAGCAATATTTTGTCATTTATAAGAAAATGCATAGAATTAGGAATTATGATTGCTACATGTATATGCAGACATGCATACATGCACATATATGACATGAAGTAGATACGGGGCATAATTCACCATGACAAACAAGAGTGGAAATGGAGGAAAGCAAGAGGTAATTGGAACTGACTACAGTCAAATCACATGGTAGACACAGACAAAAATATCATTATAAAAAACTATCAGCCAACACAACAAATATACATTCATAAAGTTTTCCAATAAAAATTAGACCCATGTTCAGTGTTCACACATTGTAACACTGTTACAATGAACACTCGTAACAATGAGTACTGTAACTGTGAACACTTGAAGAAACTGAAAGAACTAGGTACATGTTTCTATACCATTCATTCCCTCTTTATGTGTGTATTTAATGGCATTTTATTTTCATGTTGGTAAAAGATCTTTTTTTTACAAGATAGTGATAAAGAAATGGAGAAGAGAAGGAAAAAGGTGTAGAAGTGAGCAAAAAAAGAGGAGTGGAGAAAAAAGGAAGGAGGGAGAAGTTGGAAGCCTCTGGTATCCATGTTATAAAGGCACAGGAGCAAAGAGGATGATGAAGGGTGTTTTCTATATTTTATTTAGAAATAGTTGAGTGGAGTTAACAGACAACAGTCCAGATTACCTTACATGGATAGTTGGTTTTCAAAACGTCAGAAGTCCACAGAATTGACGTTACAAACATTTCTGTATTAATGTTCATTTTGATTAGAGACCTGTCTGCTCCTGACACCTTCCTGTATTGGGTTCTAAGAAGAAATTGAACATCTTTGGAGTTACTCCAGTTGTGGTAAGACAGCAAAATGTTATAATGCGAAAAACAATATTTTTCTTGGTATTAAAGCTATTCTATACAATCTTATATAATAATCTACACAGTGGTCTTAGTTACGATTTTTATTGCTGAAACAAAATATCATGACCAAAGAGCAAGTTGGGGAGTAAAGGGTTTATTCAACTTTGACTTCTGCATCACTGTTCATCACCAGAGGAAGTCAGGACAGGAACTCAAGCAGGGCAGGAACTTGGACACAGGACCAGATGCAGAGGAAATGGTGGGGTTCTACTTACTGGCTTGCTTTCCATGTATTTCTCAGTAAGCTTTTCTTAAAGAACCCAGGGCCATCTGCCCAGGCATGTCACTATTCACAATAGGCTCCTCCCTCCCCCATCAATCACTAATTCAAATGCTTTACAGCCGAATCTTACAGAGTCATTTTCTCCAGTGAGGTTCCCTCCTTTCAGATCCTTTCAGATAGTTATAACTATCAAGTTGACATAAATAAAAAAATTATTCTACTGGATTTAATGTGGAAATAATATAGTTTTGAGAAATATTTATTGTAAATAATTTATTCATGAAAAGTAAAGCAAAAACACTATCAGAGAGACTTTCATGAGGGGATATGACTATAGTCATATAGTCCAAGATGTGTCTTTCTTCATGATATGAGCATCTTTATGTTTGTTTGTTTATCTACTAATGATACCTGTCACCCAAGTGTGACCTTAGGTTATTTTCCAAGAGACAAACATTTGGGCATCAAAATTATGATTTACCAATCTATATAACTTAAAGAAAAACAAGAATTTTCAGCCACTGACTTCTCCTCACTATTTCCAACAGTTCTGTTTGCATGGTTTGGTAGTTACTTGTATGTGTGGAAAGAATAAGTTAAAAATGTTTAAAATTTCTAATTTTTATTTGTTTGTTTGGGTGAGTTTTCAAGACTGGGTTTTTCTGTGTAATCCTGGCTCTCCTGGAACTTTCTCTGTAGACCATACCTGCCTCGAACTTACAGAGATACACCTGCCTCTGACTGGGGTCAACGATGTGCACCACCTCCACCACAGCTGGCAATTTCTAATTTTTATGTTCATTTATTTTATCCATGGGGACTAATGAATGTCTATAATAGAAAGTTCATTTGTGATTTATTTTACATGGTATAAATAAGTAGTAAACTTGACACACATGCACTCCTTACTTTCTTTAATATTGACATTGAGAATGTAGGAGATAGTGGAGAACACTCCTTAGCACGAATACCTGACAAACAGGGATCACATATGCTTTATTGCCCTAATCTTGTCTGTTCAACCTTCACTTGGAAGTCATTGCAATTTCCAAGTGTGAAATAAGAAAGTGAATACCCTAGAAGAGAGTGCTTTGAGAGCGTGACTGTACACATTACTGTCCTCCAGTGCACACTCTCACTATAATTACAGTTCCAGGGGAGAAATTTCCACTGGAAACATCAGCAGGTTCAAGACTCTAAGAAATTTAGTGACAGTTATCTCAATATGAGAGCCATGGGAATTTTAGCTATGATGGTGTATTCATTAAAAATGTGTTAAAATAAACCAATATTTAGATTATTAACTAGTGCCCAAATGAACTTAGTGGCTTTTTTTCTTGATACATTTCTCTTAATAACTTTTCTTTTTAATCAATTCTAAAATAAATTGGAACTTATTTGTGGTTTCCTCCCAGTAAATTTTTTGTTCACTAAATAAAAATAATTCAAAATATAAAATATAAAAACATTATTTTTGTAGCAGAGTAATTATATAGTTTTCTTTGCTCTAAGAAAGATGAGTCCTGAGGATGTTAAATCATCTTAGATTAAACATAAGAACAAAAAGTAAAATTCAGGTGTTATAAATCCTGGTCTAAGACACTTTTATTGTACCAAAAATATTTATTTATTAAAAGCATTCCTAAGATACATCCTCCAAATAAGATATCATATCTCAAATTCAAATGCATGTAATAACATATGAGAAAGAATATTAAATACAAATATAAAATTAAGATATTTTTGTGTAAAACCATTTTTGAGCTACTAAATATTAAATATAATGAATAGCAATGATTTCATTTCCTATGTTGATCCAGCTAGGTATTTACTTAAATCAGGTATCTACCTGTTCCTTCTTCAGAGCTAAGGATCAATCACTAATCTAAATAAAAATGCATATCTAAAAAATTTAGAAAAATCAGAAATCAGAAAAAATATGTTTAGAAACTAAGGAAAATAGTAATAAGAAATTTTCCATTGAAAATTTGTCTATCATTGTATCAAATCTTTCATGAAACAATGAAAGATGAAATTGAATCATGAAATGAAGAAAACACAAATGCAAAGGTCTAAGTTCAATTTTGTCACAGAAGCAATCAGTGTTCAAAATTAAAGAAAAAATAGATTCTTCATCAGAAATTGCCTGGGTCTAAAGACAGAGAAGTGACGTGCTCAAGGTCCCTAAAGAAGAAAATTAATTAGTACTGTGGTACCTGCCCAGCTGCTCTTCAGAAGTGAAGCAGAATACACATTTTACTACAGGACGACATGCTGAAAGAATCTGCTTCCATTAGACCTCCCACACAATAAATGCTACAGGGAACTCAAGCTGGAATGAGAGAATGCTAACAACATTAAAAGATATCGAAGTTTATAGCTCATTTTAAAGGTTAGAATATAGTCAACTTTCAAATTTAATACATACTGTAATGGTAGTAAATAAATCACTTTTACTATATTGACATTCCATCTCATCCCCAGCAGAATAGCAGTCATTAAGGAAACAAATAACTTTTAACTGTAGTATAAAAGTTAAAAGATGAAGATATTAAAAATAACTGTAGAAACAATAATCTGAAATTGAATACACAATATAAAAAGATGTAAACATAGCATAAGTAAGACAGGCCTATAGTGTTTGTGTATGGCTGGAATTATCAAATTCAATGCCTTTTGTAAGCTCCACAGTGACCGCTGAGATAGAGTTTCCAGTAGATAAACAAATAAGGAAAATACAATCAAATAACCAGGGGAACAAAAGAAGCAAAAGCTAAGAAAATAGGCTGGTGATAAAACAGAAACATTAAGTCTATTCCTACCAATAACTTCCTTAAGAATCTTAGACTGCAGTTTTCAATTAAAAGACAGAGCAACTGATAGAAGTAGAGAGAGAGAGAGAGAGAGAGAGAGAGAGAGAGAGAGAGAGAGAGAGAGAGAGAAAAGAAAACAAGACTTAAGTACATGTTTCCTACAAGACATTTATTTTTCTTTAAAGACACATTCTGGCTGAAAATGAAGATGTTGGAAAAGATAATACCCACACTGATAGCTAATAGAGAGCAAAAGAAACCAGGATGAAGTCAAACAAAAGGTGTGAAGTTGACGTGGAGAGTTTGATATGGATGGGAGGGTGGTAAGGGAGTGGAGATAATAATGAAAATATGTACATGTACAAAATGCCAAAGAACAAAAGTAAATTCTAAGAGGAAGAAGAGAAAGATAACATCTATGAACAGCACAGAGTGGTGAATACACACTCACAACTGGTCAAAGTGCAGAGAAGCATCTGTTCTTGAGAGCTCAGCCACCAATGAACATGTATACCACAGCTCCTCCAACAGGGCTCAGGGAACACAGAGGAAAAGGGATGGGAAGACAGTAAGAGCCAGAAATGGGGCAGGAGGAGGTTGATGTGAAGTGCTATCTTCTGATTATGACAGGACCATTACTTACAGACCCAACGCAGCTGTGATATTGACACATGACTTGCACACGTCAAGCCAGTCACATTCCAGCATGGATAAGGGGGTGGGCAAACACTAAGGACCTACTGACATTCGATGGCTATTAAGAGGGAAAGAATCCATTTTCTTAATGGGTGTGGTAGCTGGGAAGTTGACAGTGACCCAGTAGATGCTCATACTCATGCATATGTTGGCAGCACAAATTGAATGCAGGGGATGATTTAAAAAACAGAGTACCTATATAACGTTGAAAGGGGGGATGAGAGTATATGAGAGTGGGAGAGGAAATATGGGATTAATATGATCAAAATACATTGTATACATGCATGAAATTATTGAGTAAAATATTTTATTTAAAGATAAAAATTAATTGAACAACAGAACATAAAAATAGATGTACGAAATAGTAGATCACCTACAAATATCAAGCAATTATTAGAGTTGGAAGAAAAATAGATTTAACATAATAGCAGTAAAATACATGAATGCTGGATAGCTTATTTGCCAAGAAAATAAATCAATAAAGAGCAAATGTGAACAACCACACAGTGTAGGTGGATCTCACAGACACATAAAGAACACTCTATACAACAGTAGGACAGATGGTATATAATCTTTTCAACTACATATAAACCACAGCAGTATGTAATCTTTTCAACTATGTATAGATGCTGCACATGATGGATTTAGTTAGTCTGTGCAGACCTAACAAATTCAAGAAGACAGAAATCACACTGAGCATCTTTTATGACCGCAGCGATATGCAGCTAGAAAACAGGGAGAGGAGAGATACAAATAAGTAGGTAATAAGAGGAGAGTTGTCAGTGAGCAGAAACTAATCAACATACTCTGTACTATAGCATGAGTCAAAGAGAATATCAACAGGCAAAAATCCCTTGAGAGAAATTAAAACTGAAAGCACAGTAAACTGGAACATCGAATGGTTGACGAGATCATATTTGGAGGTAGGTTTAGCTCTCATCCTCATCTTTCCAAGAGGGAGTTTCACCTGTTTTTAGTTGTTACATTTTGAATAAAATTTCCATCTAGTGTTCAGATCTCCAAACTTGTAAAAGTTGCATTTTAACTTTCAAGCTCGTTTCTTTTGTTTTGTACAATTCTGTGAAATTTGACCAATGCATGATGTGTCTCTACCATTTCGCTCCATAAGGAATTATTATCTGTCGTTAAAGTCACATGAACTTTTCAGCTCCTTCCACTTTCACCAAGTTCTCAATCAACTTATTGTTTTTATACTTTTCTCTTTTCTAAAGCATCATGTAAATGGAAGCATGCTGTATGTTTCCCTTTAATGCTGGCTGTGTTTACTTAGCAATACGTATTTAAGGTACTGTCATGTCTTCTTGTGACTCAGTAGCTCCAATCTTAACAGTGTACAGTATTATGTTGTATGAATATGCCAGCGTTCATTTATCAATGTTTTCACCATCCTATTAGAATGATTATGATCTATCACAGAGAATGTTCTCTGCCTTTTATACACAAAGTTAAAATCACTTAGATGCTACATTGTTGTCCTTAAAACAAAATCTCAAATGTTTGATTTACCAAATGAAGTCTCAAAAGCCAGACGCAGTGGTGAAAGCAGCTAGCTCAGAAAGTCAGAGAAAGCACCCAGCTGACCTCCTTAGCTTTCATTTACAGAAAGCTCTGGGTTAAAGATGTGTGGTAGGGTTGAGCCACACCACAACAAGAAACAGGTTTTCCATTTCACAGTCTCAGGATCAACTATTCTGCAAAACTACATGTTTCAATAATTTCAAAATGATGTCAAGTTCTTATGTATTATAAATCAAAACACTTATACAACTGTTAAAGTGAAATGTTCTGTCTTTAGTTACTAATTCTCAGGTATAGTTTATTTTAAGAAAAATGACTTTGGTGATTGACAGCTCACCAGCATGTTTAAGTAAGATAAAACCATTAAATGTGGAATGAAATTGCTCTTCTTTCTTTTATACTGAAGGAGATGGCCCCTTCATCTCCAATGAAGGATGTTTTAAAAGATAGACAAATATAAAAAGAAGGTGCAAAAAGGACAAGACAACTCAATTTCTGCCAAATCCCACAATAGAAGACTGTTGAATGGTGTAGGCAGAGGGTGTATGGACACCGCATCCCTTGAAAGGGTTTGGTTAGACCATGATTCTGACAACAGTCATGTGGATGAGGCAAAAAAAAAAAAAAGAAAAAAGAAAAAAGAAAAAAAAGAAAAAGAAAGAAAGAAAGAAAAGAAAAAGAAAAGCATTTGAAAATAGTAAGAGCCAAGCCAGTTTTCTCTATTTGAAGGAAATGTTTTGTGTGTGTGTGTGTGTGTGTGTGTGTGTGTGTCTTCTTAAGAAGCTCATACCAATGCAGTGACTATAAGTTAAAGATCATGACATTATGATAGATACACAATCTGTCTCTCACTTTCCCTGTTCAAGACTCTGAGCACTATAGGGCACCATTGCTTTGTATCCAATGACTTTTGGGACACCACTCATCTTCATTGTCTTCACATTAATTTGCAAGCCCACTTGGTACATCTCAGCTGCTTCTGGTCGGTTAGCTGTTGCAAGTATCCCAGGGCCTACAATGATGATATCAGAGACTTGTTTTCCAATCACTTCTTAAGAACTATACTATTGGCCAAGGATCCCTTCCTATTTCTAAATGAACTCCTGGAGTCAAGGGAAGAAATTCTGTCATGCTTACTCAGAGACAAATATAAAGCCGATCACAAATTCACCATGGTCCTCAGCCATTCCAACCCCTGCTTGCTGTATTTTGCAGTAGCTAAGGAGCCAGAAGAGCAGTTCCTGCAATGAAGCATGCCTGATGCCCACTTCCTGCAATCCTTTCACAAATCCTGAGCCTGATACCACATGGCCATTTTCTAGATCTGCCCCAGAAAGGTATTTTGAAGATGCCACCTTGATGCTGTTTTTTTTTAAACTGTGCTTCATATAGCAGCAAATTTCTTGCCTTCAAATACTAACTCAAGGCATTTTGCCAGATTTGTCAATTCCTCCATCACATCCAGAGTAAAATCATTCAGAATATTGACATGAGTTTTGAGCATACAGATGCTGGGTCCCAAGACATCTGCTAGCTACAGCATCTCTCTGCTTGCCAAAACATCAGCAGACAAATACAGACCAGTCTCCTTCTGCAGGAGCTTGAGAAGTTTTGAGGCAAGTGGGTGGATTCCAGGCAGCTCTGCTCCTGCACCAAAGCTGAGGTTTTTGCATGCTTTCTTCTCAGGAGGGGAAAAACCTTATGCTTCGTGGCTGGGAAACGATCCTCCCGAAAGAATCAATGAAACTTTTCACTCTCTAGACCATCTCAGCTCCACCTTCACCCCCATGCTGCTCAAGAATCTCCAGTATTTTGGACACTGTGCACCCTGAGTGACAATGAATCCTGTGAGCCTGAACCGTGTCCTCACCTCTATGACATCAGTCACCTTCAGGTCCTCCTTATGAATAACTACAACAGTTTACAAAACACTGGCCCCACTGGTGACAACATCCTCACAGATCAGACAGGTTTGCAGTGGATTGATCCCTTCATCTACAAGATGCTTGGTACCATAATCCTGTCTCCATTTTTCTAATGAACATGGGAACGTGACTGGTTGAACAGATCACTGTAGCTAATGGCTACACTATGTAAGGAATCACACACACACACACACACACACACACACACACACTGTGAAAACTGATCCCCACATCTTGGGCAGTTTGGAATAAAATGTCTGCAACCTGACTGAGAAGACATGGTCGAGACAGGTTACCCCCACAGGTCAATTCAGACTAGGCTCCTGAACGTGAAAGCTTGCACATCATACAGCTCTGTGACCAAGAGCCCCAAAGCCTCTTTAGCTTTGAAATTATTTCAATATATTGTCCCTTGGTCTACTTAAAACCACTGGTCCTTAGAGTCTATTGATGACTTTGGCCTGAACTCGTTTTTTTGAAGGTTGAGACTGATGCCTTTCTCACTCTGCCCACTTTCTACATCTATTGTTTGGTCATCTGCTACAAGGAAGACCTCATGAGCCTATTTGTTATCTCAAGCAATACCAGAGGATCTACTGTACAACTGCTTTCATAGACTAAACTTAAAACTTCTAGTCACGTCTTAAGATTTCCTAGTCCATCCATGGAATTAGCTATCTTCAAGGAGATTCCATCTTCCGAGTTGAAACTAATGTAGAATATTGAAGTAAGGAGACCAGGGTGAATTTTCTATTATTTAACATGAAGATAATGTAAAGAACAGCTAGCCAATTTAATGGAAAATAGAAACATTATTATTTTATCAAATGCAGTATTTTATGGCAAATTTACTCTCTTTTCTTTATTGTAATGCAAATATTTTAAAGTTCATTTTATTTCTGCCTGAGATTCAAGTTTTATAGTATGAATAACACACTTTATTAGCTTTAATATAGTGTCTCATACTATATATATTATACATCAAGCCATGTGTTTATGTTAAAATATTACTGATTTTTTTTTTTAAAAAAGCAATATAAAATGTACAGGGAAGTTCTAAGAATAATTCTGATCTATTTTACCCAGAGACTTAATTTAGCTTGTTCTCCTGTTTTATTCTTTTATCTTTCATAGTTTGATGCCTCTATTAAGCTAAAATATTAATACATATATTAATAAAATATTTCCTATTAATCTCTCTATCCAGTGATTTCTAAATTCCATTGAAAACACTCTTTGTTTCAGTCATAAAGTAGAGGTTTGGATTCACTTTTTTGCCGTGGCTATTCAACTGACAATGGTTTCCTCTACTTTTTGGCAATATTATTGTTGTCAGTCTTTGTCTCTGTGAATATGATTATGATTCCGGAACTTCTTCTGTTCTATTAGACCATTTTTTTAGTGGGAGAAGCTTTTAGTGAAGTTTGCTTCCACTGTCTACAACCTGACCTTTTGTGATTGGACATACACCCAGAGTCATTAATTTACATTTTAAGTAATCTAGGATGTCATTTCTCTTAGGCAGGAGGCTCTGTCTCTCAGTTAGCAAATACTGTCTATGTGAGTGAGAACTTGTTGTACAACACCAGGACTGATGGTATTTTTGGGGTCAGTTTGCTCTAGTTGAGCGTACTTTTTTTTTTTAATTCAAATACTCATTCTGTGAAAATTGGAAATGAAAAGTCTGTGAGGTTAGTAGGTAATATTTTATTAATATATATTAATATTTCAGCTTAATGGGAGAATATAAATAGAACGGTAAAGTAGTAAGCCATGGAAATATCGTAAGATCTTGGCAGGAGCATTTTGTTTTATTTTGTGTTTTGTTTTTTCTGTTTTTTTTTTTCCTTTTGGGAGACAAGATCTTTTTGTGTAGCTGAGGGTGGCTATAGGCTTCAAATACCAATTCTCCAGCCTCTGGAGTGATTCACCATTGTTTGTTTTTAAAAACAAGATGTCAAAAATTACTTATCTGAAGGAAAAGACCATATTTATAAAATGTGAACTTTCATAAAAATGCTCCAAATATTAAAAGACAACACACAGAATAGCAAATTATATATGAAATGCATATATTTAACTAAAAGTTTCTACCAATATACAAAGTCCACCTACAAAACAATATACAGAGAATAGAGAACTGGGGGGAAACATGAAGCAATACTAAGGAAAAGTATTAGCCACAATAAATAATAAGCAAGTGAGAAGATAACCACATGATTGGTTATGAGAGAAATGCCAATTAAAACTATGATTCATAAATATATATGTATAAAAATTACTAAAATTGGAAGGATTAGCAAAATGAAGTAATGTCAAGAAACCTAAGCTATTGAAACTCACCAAAATGCTGATGATTATACAACCAGAGTCGATATGTAAACACCTTTGAGACGACCACTTCTGTGCGTCAGCTTGTACATAGTCACTTTATTTTTACATATTACAAAGATTTGTAAGAATCAATTGTCAGGTGGGGAATGATTGTGATTTTTCAATGTTAACATTTCTCATCAAAAAGCATCATCTATATTTGTATTTGTTTTATTTTTTTCATTTCAGTTACAATACCAAGTACTACTCATGACATTAAGTCAGTGCAGGATACTTGACCAAATGAGAGATTATCATCCTGCCACAGGATATGTTGTGCATATCTGCATGCAGCTACGTGGGCTATTTATTTAATTTATTTATTTAATTCTGTGCAAATAGACTATAAATAGCATGCAATTTCTCACTTTAACTGATAAATCCCTTACTCCCAACATGTTTGGTACAATTCTGATGTAATATTTAAAATACATTTAAAATAACTTGGTTGCTGGTAAACTTGACAAATAAAACTGTGAAACCCTTCAAAATAATTATAGAAAACCTAATTAATTTCATAAAGCATGAACCCTCAAAAAATACAAAGAAAACCACTCGAAAAAACTACATTATGTTAAAAGCAAAACACTCCATGGCAGAAAGAACACACTGTGTCCAGCTGTAAAAGATACTGGGAAGGAAAACAGGGGAAAGACTTCAAGTTCCTGAGGTATGGAGTCTGTAGATACTTTAATGTAAAATTGAGACTTTTGCTTTGGAACAAAACTCTAAAAAGAAACAGACACTCTAAATTTTCTGTATGTGCATGCTCACGCACCTGTATGTGTGTGTATGTGTGTGTGTGTGTGTGTGTGTGTGTGTGTGTCTGTGTCTGTGTCTGTGCCTGTATGCATACTCACATGCATGATGGGAATCTACAAAGATGTTAGATCTCTTTTTCTACTTACATGTGTATTGAACTCAGGGCATCAGGATTGTGCTGCAAACTCCTCTACCCACTTTGCCATCTCGCAGTACCATAATTTACACTAATTTAGTAACATATAGTGCACATACAATATATACTGCCATTGAAATTGAAATTAAAATTTTAATTCCCAAAATGTATGTAAGCATAGAAAGTGGTACTGGAGTAGGGAAAGTGGTTGGGCGGTGGGTGGGAACAGTACTGCAAGGAGGAGGTTGTGGATGGTTAATATCTCTGTTACTGCGATTGCTGCACTAAGCTTGCTTTTAGAAATTTAAGTCAAGCTGAAACCTCAAATGCTAACAGACATAACTTATTTGCAGATAAATTTTTAAGTATTTGTGAAATGTAGATCTTCCTTTCAAATAAAAATATACATACAAATATATGCCTGCTTTAAATTAAGTGGAGTTGAAACATGATTTAATTCTTTCTGTTTTTTTGTTTGAGATATGATCTCATGTAACTCTGGCTAACATGTAACTATCTATGTGGATAGGCTGGCTTTAAACCCAGAGATGCACTTGCCTCTTCCTCTCCAGTGATGGGAATAAAGTATAGTCCACCAAGCCCAGATAATTTTCTTTCAAAATATATAGTACCAGAGTCATACTCCTAATTTTCCCCTCAATAGTTTGAGTATCGTGCTTTCTTTAGGGTCCTTAAGATGTAGTAGCAACTTTTACTATGAAAGCAACTGAAAAAAAAAAAAAAAGCACACACACACAAAAACATTTCTCATAAAAATGTCTCAAATACCATTAAATGATTTACTGAGCAATGGCACTAATCCCATAAACTGATTTGGGATTGGCTTTTGGGAAGGTGAACAGGGTAGATTTATATCCTAGTTGAAAGCTCCAAGCACAGAATCGATTTAACACATTGTTCTTCCCTTCTGTGATGCATTAAGAACTGCTTGCACTGTGATCACAAAGAAGCTCAGAGAAGCCTTGAGACTGTGCCTCTTCCACTTGCTCTTGTCTTCCAAAGCTACCCCACTGGACCCCCAGAGTTCTGGAGACAAGTGTACTCCCTGACAGAGGTGCGACACTGGAGTCCAGCTGCTGGGACCATTAAGTAAGTACTTCATGTGAAGGTCACTTTTCTCTCCTTTGATAGATCCTATTATTCTAGGAATTTCAAATTTTGCAAGACATAATTCTCCTAACCTATTTAATGTACTGTGAAAGACTGAAATCACACATCTCAAGGATGAAGACAAGAGATGTGGAGAAGTGTGTCATACTGTGGTCTACAAGTTGTATAATTTTGGATGTCCAAAACTACTAACTTTTACATTTTCCTGTCTGCTTTCATGTTCTTAAGCTTGGAAGTTTCTTACACTGTTGAAATTTATTAAAAAAAAAAAAAAAAAACCTGAATAGCAAAGTTAGCATCTGTGATAGCTAGCATCCAAGGATAAATCTGACCATAAGAGGATTCAAATATGGAAGAGTCATGAGGCTTTGGGAGGAAAAAGGATGGCAAACCTTGCTGTTTATACAAATAGGACAACAATGTCCAGTATCTTTATCTACCCTGACAATTTACCTGAAGTTACAATGACATCAACTTCAGTAAGACATTGGTTCCAAGTACACTAAGCCAGAGACAATGAAGGAATACAAAATACAGGAACTAATATAAAGTATATTAAGATTATACTTAGAAATTAACTTATTAATTTATATTATATTTATTAATATAAAATTATATCGATATTTTATTAATTATTTAATAATTTAATTAATTATTTTAATATAAATATATAATATCTATATTAATTAATATAAAATTATATTATATTTATTAGTTTATTAGTTTATATTAAGGACATAAAATTATAATAGAAATTAATAAAAAGTATACTGGAAACCCTGAGTTGGACTTTGGGGTGATGGCAATTTAAATACTGTATAAATAATAATTTTGTTAAATGACCATTTCCATATTGGATACACATTAGAAAGTTGTTGGTGTCTTCCTTTTGTATACTTCTAGTCAGAACATTGACAGGAAAATATTTCAATGATTGTATAGGCCTATGAAGAATGCTATCACAGCCCATCTCTATAACCCTACTTTTAATACATTACTTTAAAACAATATTTAAAATATAAAAATAATTTTGAGCTATTATTTTAGCTATTCTTTATTTTTAAATGCCTTAATTAAAAAGCCCAATGTGTTAAAAAAAAATTGACCTCTCATATTTGCTGTTTGCTTTCTAAACTATAATGAATCTAGGGACCAAAATGTGATACATCAAATTGAAGTGGTTCAAAAAAATAATCTGATGTACCGATGGACAGAATTAAGACTATCACATTCCCAAGAAATTTATGCTTAACCCAGAAGCTGGTGTTGCACAATATAATTTAGCAGAAATAAATCTCAGCTTGGGAGAAGAACAAGGAAACGATGAGGAAAGCTGAATGAGAAAAGAAGACAACTGGAAAGCAACAGTTGCCTATTCCATGGCGAACATTTAGATAAGGCGGGGAGCAAGAGGAACCTACATCGCAAAGGAGAGCTCACTCAGTAGCCAATAGGAAATTAATGCTTTCTGACAAATATTATTTACTCAGAATGCATCTTGGGTTCTTCTTCTGAATCAGAACTGACATAATTCAAGACCTTAAAAATCCTGTAAGTTAATAGAGGCACTGAAGAAATAAACCTGATGTAAGATAATGTGCTTTCTCAGAGGTTGACAGAAATGACATTTAGTAAAATTAATCTGGAAACAACTGATGAGGGATAGGGGAAAAAACAGAAGGCATAGAAGTTACAGCACTGAGAAGCTGTGGCATGCCCCAGAGAAGCATCTGAACTTTGGTACTCTCTTGTTGAATTCCAGCACATCCCTCACTAGCTGTGCAACCTTGAACAATTTACTTTACCTTTCTTATGTTGGTCTTCCACAACTGAAGTAAAATAATGTTTATGAAAATTACTGAACACCAAGTAGGGCTCTGCAGTGCTGCAATCATCCATGTTTCCCAGATAAAAGATAAGGGAGCTGCAGCGAGGTGTGGCCTTCAGTGCACAAAAGAGAAAGCAGGGGTGGTTACTCCAGAAAACTCATTCTTTGCAGTGGTGGGTTTCAACTATGCGAAGACTATTTTAAATAGTATGTGATTTTTATCTCCCATTCCAAAAGATCCCAAATCAAGAAAGACAGATCTAGACTATTCAAGTGAGTTTTGTTTATGGTCCAGCCATTGAGAAATATATTCCTAAGGGCCTTGGTTACAGGCTGGATGTAGCATAAAACTTAAAGGAAAGAGCAAAAGATCCTCAGGGCAAGGAGTTGTTAATCGAAAACAGTGACTATTTAACAAACTAATGGGAAAATATAGACCTTAAGAATCACCCTTGAGGGGCGAGCATGGTGGTGCACACCTTTAATCCCAGCACTTGGGAACAATGGCAAACAGATCTATGAATGTGAGGCCAGTCTGGCCTACAGAGTGAGTTCCAAGATACCAGGGCTACACAGAGAAACCTTGTGTTGAAAAACAAAACAACAACAAATCTTAAGCAAAAATTTGCATAGTATGTTTTAAGTAAAAAAAAAAAACAATGGCTTGAATTTATTTGAATGGTTTAGTTTGATGAGTTGGACATTATAAAAGGAACAGTTACTATACATGGAAAAGGAAAATTTTTGACCAGAAATTTGGTATGGAATTTGTTCTGAAGATAAATTTAGGAAGCATCCATGAAGGATAAGGAGAACTCAGTGAGAGTAGAGGATCAAATAACCACAAAAATGAAAATGAAAGCTGAAGAAATGGCATGAGATGGGGAAGAAGTGTTCTTGATTTGTAAGCATGAGGACCTGGTTCAAACACCCATCACACCCCAAGAGTGGTTATGAGTGACTGTAACTATAGAGTTGTGGTTGAGGAAGAGATAGGAGCATCACTGGGGCCATGCATTTAAAACACCAGCATGGCTCTAGGTTTGCTGGGAAACCCTGACTCAAAAGAAAATGCTGGAGAAGTATAGAGCAAGATACCCCAAATCCTCCGCTGCCTTTGATGTATGCCTTCTATACAGAAGCAAGAGCAGTAACTATTCAAAACTGAGAGAGGTCAGTCATAGAGAGCCCAGAGAATGTTCTCATGGGCCAGATCTAAAGCCCAATTTCCCAAGAAGAGTCTGCCTGGAGTTAGATGGAGGAGACTTAGTGACAAGATGTATGAGCGTTAATTAATACACTTGTTCTAAGGTCAGCATTTTCTCTGAAGAAATAAAAAACAAGCTCAGTTACAACATCCTCCTACTAGAATTCTGCTTAGATAGCTTACTCTGCTCATGGAGGAAGCACAGTTGGAGTGAGGTGAGACCACTGGGTGAAGCGTTAGCCATTTCCAAATGCAGACTATCCCCAGTAGCCATAAGAGACTCATTCAAACGGCAATGTCTACTGTGAGCCTGTGTCCCCTACTTTGATTTGTGGTGAAGGCTATGCACAGAGGGAAAACATCAAATAAAACATTCACCGTTTCCATAAAATACCTTCACATTATAATCCTGCTTCTTTCAAGTAGCTAAAAACTGACCTTCCCTTGCTCAAAACTGCCTGTAAGAGTCCCAGGACAGGTTGTTCTGACATTCTTTTAACATCATCTCATCATCACAGCCAAAACTAATCACAAGAATATTACCCGTTGACAGGTGCATTTATTCTGTCAATTAAATCAGATGGTTAAATCGAAATGTGCCCCAAATCTCTCTTGTTTGCATTATCCATATTGGCGTTTCTTGGCCGTGGTTCATTGCTGGCTGGAAGTCGTCCAGCCCCCACAGAGTCACTTTGCAATATTGTGCCAGCAAGTTTCCATGCTCTGCAGCAGCCGCTCCAGCGAGGCCAGAACAGCACTACAGGACTGACCTGGAATGTTATATTGCTTCACTAAGATTTATTAAAAAATGGAAGGAGGGAGACTTAGATCAATGTTTTTGGAATGGGAGAGGATATATCGCCTCATGGCTGAGCACAGGTGACGCATGAGCAATGAAGCGAAGATGCTAAAGACAGGCAGTGGAAAAAAAAAAAACAAGGAAGGGCAAAGCCAGTCAGACTCACCCAGCTTTCAGATCCTTCTTTAAAACCCTCCACAAAGTGACCAAATAATAGCAGTCTCCTAAAGAGAAGTTCCTAATTTTAAGCCATTACTCCAAAAAGATATGCAAATATACTGATCAGGGGCAATGAACTAATATTCCACTGAGCCAAATTCCTCTGCTCCACTATAAAAGTTCAGCGAATGAGTCTACAGAACATTTTGGCCACAATACCTATTCACAATGAGGCATAGTTAAGATGGATCTATGATTCTGCTTCCTGGTGTGCAGGGAAAGGGCCAGAACATTTGGGATCCCATTTCAAAATCCTTTGATTTTTTTTCCCAGCCAGTGACACCCTGTAAGCACAGCTGCAAAAATGCCTGGCTTCTGTAGAGTACATTTGAAAATCAGTCTACTTTAGAGAGTATGAATAGAAACCACAAAAAGGAAATGGAGAAGTAATGAGTGAAAAAATCCAGGGCGTAAACAAAAGTTGACATCTTACATGATAATGGTAGAGCCACTGGAGAATGTTGTGTCTTCTAAAGATATGTTTGAACCTAACTACAAACTTCATTCTCTGCACTGTCTACCTGAAAGGGTCTAATGGCCTCTTTGAAGCATTGAAGATTGTGAAATAAACATGTATACTGGTGACTTTTAAAAGTCTCAGCATGGTATTACCTTACCATAATATCAGAAGTTCCACAGTCCCTGTAAACCATGTTCAGTTTCTTTTCTGTCAATGTACATTATACACCCAAGAAGCCCAGATGATTTTCCACAATGTGTTAGCTAAGGATAAATTACTGATTTTTAATCAAGCTTTTCACTTTTAAAACATAGTACATTTTAGCTACTCAACACTCATCGACTTTAATATTTTAGTCCTTATGTACCACTTGTAGTTTAGATCTGTGTATGGTGTGTCTTTGAGGACAGTTATGCTCAAACAAATATGTCCTGATATTAGCCAATTTAAAAGACAGGTATTCTCCTCACTTGAAAGAAGTACATGGGCCTGTTTGGAAAATCCTGATTGAACATTTCTCTTAAAATACACATTCTATTCCCAACAGAATTAATTGGTCTCAAATTTAGCTAATTAGTATTTATAATATTAATTACAAAAGAACATATATATATATATATATATATATATTAGGAATGGCGGGGGGGAAACTAGCTATCACTGTGTGCACTCTCCAGTTCAGAGGACCTATTGCCCAGAAATTCTGAAATGACCCAGCCAGTTCAATAAAACTAACTTACGCCCTGGTGACAAAGAGGTATTGGAGGAATCTTCCAACAGGATTAGATGTAGAACAGGGCTCTGACTCTACTGTAATAATTATTTCTCAAAGTTATAACAATAATTGGATATGATTAATTTTCTAAAGTTTTAGGTCTACTGTATAATTTTTAGCATAAATTTAATAGTAGCTATATTTAAGATATTTCATTGACCTGCCTTATATAAGAGCTACAAGTGAATTCCTAGGTCAGATAAGAGTGTTATAGGGAGGAAAAAATAACTTGTATCTGCTTTAAGGTTCTTTAGCTGTGCTATACACTAAATCAGTTGTTCATAATTTGTGGATCACTATTCCTTTAGGGGTCAAATATAAGATGTTATGTATATCAGATATCTATATTACAATTCATAATTGTAGCAAAATTATAGTTATGAAGTAGCAATAAAATAATTTTATTGTGGGGTCACCACAATGTGAGGTATATTTTAAAGGATGACAGCATTAAGAAGGTTGAGAACCACTGCATAAAATGGACATAAGATACATTAACAGTAGAGAAACAGATATTATTAAATATGAATGTATAGCAGTCCCACAAAAATATGATTCAGCGAGTACTAGATGATTGAACCTTGAGGTATACAAAGCAATGGTGTCTTCTAGAGAAATATAAAGATGTTATGAGAAAGTAAAGAGAAGAAATACTGGTGCATAAACATAACCTTGTCATGCGGATAAAAAAAATCTATAAATGAATGAGAGTTGTCTGAAAGCAGCCCTCATCCTAATGTAAACACAGTTTACTAAAATATAGGTTTGCCTTATAGATGTAAATTTCCTTTCCAAAGGGCAGCTTTGCAGAGCTGCTACTATGTCCACATTTTCTCAAAATAATCTGCTCAAAATATGCCTAACAAGTATATTTTGGGGTGTCTTATTCTAGTCTCCACAGTCACATTTAGGAATAGTTTGTTCTGAGCCTCAACTATACTACTGAAAGGGTAAAAGATACTTTAACCTTCTTGTGTTTCAGCCATCACATGAACTGTTCTGCAATATTAACATATTCATTCAGAAAGTCTACAAAATATGGTTTATTATACTCATTTACTGGATGGGGACACTAGAACCAAGAGTTTGAGCACAGAAGTTACACAACTAACATTCAAGTCCTCCTGTAAAGCCTGTAAGCCTGAGCCCTAAATCTGTAGATCCCATTTTTGTCTCGAGCCATGCTTGTTCTACTTCAACAGAATGGGTAGAGATCTCGATATACTACTCAGAGTATAGTATAGTATAGTATAGTATAGTATAGTATAGTATAGTATATGGTTAACATTATACTTATAGTATATAGTTAACATTATAGTTAACATTAACACGGAGAGACATACTCATTGAATGAAAAAGTGAGTCCTGGCAATTCAAGAATTCAGACTCTATTATTGAAAACGGGAAGGGGTTGGGGAGACAAAAGAATGGTAGTGGAGGCAGGTGGAAGGGAATAGAGAGGGGAAAGCAATGGTTTGGTAAAAAAAAAAAAAATCCACACAGTTCTAATTTTGGTCATTTCATACTCATCAGATCAATTTAACTTTTCTCTTCTGCCATTAGAGTTGGTAATTCTGAGATGTATTACATCCAATTGGGGAAAAGTGGCTGGGTATAACTTCAAATCAATTAAAAACTGAAACTGATAAACATCTCTAATAGTTTATAGTTACTGACCTTGTGTGTTGCTATAGTCTAAATGTCTGTGCATTTAGACCTCCCCCAGTTCATGTGTTAGAATCCAAACCTCCATGGTGGTGAAATTATGTAGAGAGACCCCTAGAAGGTGATTAGAAAATAAAAAGAGTCCCCTTCCATCCCATGAGGACACAGGCAAAAGGCTATTCATGCAAGATTTAGGAGATTGCATATATAATCATCTAAAACCTTAACTGTGGATTCCAGAACTATGAGTTGTATATTTCTGCTGCATGGTATTATGTTGTAGCCACTGGGTAGAGTGGAAACAGATATGCTTTGAGCATATATGATCTAATTTATCTGACTCGTACTAATTTTCTCTAAATACATTATGTAAGTGCTTATCATCTAATAGGATAGGATAACATCTATCAGGTCATGTCATAACAAGACTTCACAAAGCAAAGCACCCCACTCACTTTGGACATCCCTACTCTCTGAGTGCTAAATCCTGGACATTGCTATAAACACACTCTACCAAGAGGGCTCCAGCACAGTTAGATCTAGACGACTATCAAGTATGTTTTACCTTAGCCCTTGCTAGATATTAATTTACACTGGATATTAATTTACAAATAAAAATAATTAATTCTTTTTTGTACTTCATACTTTTTGTCTTTCTCTTTTGTAGCAATCCACTAGTTCGTATTTTTCTCATCTGATAAAAATCTAATAACATAGCCCCAAATAACCTTGCATTTATAATCCTCCTGTTTCCCTTCCTGAGTGCTAGGATTATAGTTGTGTGCTGCTATGTCCACCTTAGAATTTTTTTTTAAGTATTCACAAATCAAACTTGCCTCATATTCATCCCAACTATGGTAAAATAAACCTATGTGGATGGTCTCATTGTTAGTTAACACCAAATGTTCCAACAATCTTAAACAATGTAATCTTCTCTACAGTTGGGAAATTATTTTAATCCTTACATCTTCCATGAGGGTCCTTATAGGCACCTTCTATAGTGATATTTCAGAAGCAATTGTCTTTCATAACCTCTGCCTCTTCTCAACTGTCAAGGCTATTTGTCTGTGTTATGTTTGAGACTCAGCTTGACACCAGTTGAGGTCTGGAATTGTTCTTTAATTGTTTGCATATTTCCCCAAAATACAAATCTCTCCATAGAGATCATAAACTGAGAGAACAGACTTTGTTTTTGTATTTTTTCTTATGCTCTAATTTAGTCTCCTAAGAGAAAAAGTATATTTAAGTCCTTAAAAATTTACCAAATATGTTCCTAGCATGTTGTGAACACAGTAGTGACCCAAAAATAGTTGATGAATTTAAATAGAATTCTATCATCTTGGTAGCTTCAAATTTCAACTTCTTGAAAAACTGAATTTCCAATTCCAATCCTCTGATTATTTACCAATAAAGAAGAAAATTTTATTAAAGCCAGTGAACCCTCATTTGGATAGTTAATTTCATTAAACAACTGGATACTACAAACTACCAAAATTCTTTAAGATGAAAAACATTACATGCCATGGTATAAAACTGTCATTAAATAAACAATAAAAGTGAAGTTCTTCAATAAAGACTTCTCTGTCTTGACTTTTGTTATTCAGAATTTGTTTTCAAAGAAATTGGCAATAAACATCGTATACATACATACATACATACATAATCTGAATATAAATATGAATTAAAAATGCAGCAAATATTTAATTTTCATTCACAAATTAAGGCTGTTTGAATTAATTAGTATAACCAAGACAAGACTTTTATACCCAAAGTCAAGTAAGCATCATAGCAATGCCAAGATGCATGAGAGAAAAGAGGTCCCTGGAAAATGGCCATGTTTCTCCAATTCCATATCACACAAGTCCTTTTCTTTGCATTGAGTCTTGGCATCCTTAGTTAGTGACTTCACTTGGGAAAAGTGGGTATTAACCCCTTTATTTTATTTTTCAGGAGATTTCTAAGGAGAAACATGAAACATGGGGAGAGAAATGTTTGAAAAGGAAGAGAAAAAAAGGAAAGAAAGGAAAGGATGGATGGTGCATTCTGGACAACCTATAATGGGCAAGGGCTTGGCATAAAACAAAGTGAATATACTAGCCCAATGGCTCACCTTTCTATGTGACTGGGCCTCCATCCAGAAAACAGAAATCTTATAAGGTTGCCTGGACTGCCAGCTGCCTTAATTTCAACGCAACGATTTAATGTATTTTAAATAAATGTAACATAAGGAAAAAATGCTTTGTACAAATTGGTCATCTGTTGTTTTTCTGGCTGGCACCATGATTTATGTAATATATCAGTAGAACAGCATCTCTCTATCTGTCTCTTGGATAACAAAGTGCATCTGGAAGGTTCTTTATAGAGCTTTAACCCCATGACTACTAGAAAGTCTGTACTGTTTTCCATAAACCATCTAAGTCGAAGTTGCTCTCTAATATGTGACCGTTTTATTTATGCTAGGTCCACTTTCTTTATCCTGGATGTTCTTTTATTCCTATACCAAAGATTACAACATTATTTTTCTCATTATGCATAAAAGGCATTCAAGATTTGAGTGACAGTCATCTTCGCTCAAAACAACATTAACTGAATTTTCATAATATCCCAAATTATTTGACACTTGTTTAGAAGTAATATAAAGACCACACATATATTTTTACTTTCTACTCCTTTTCCCTTCTCCTGCAATATAAAATACTATAATCTGCCAGTTAGTAAAACAATGTAAATTGTTTTAGGCAAACACCAAGACCAATGATGATGTCATCAGAGTCCATTGGCGCATCAAATAAAATTATTAGTTTTAATATATTTTGGATAACACACCCATGTTGTAGAAATCTTAAAGAAACTTGGAAACTTCTCCCCAACATGATACATATTTGTTCTTACATAAAATTTTGCATGAAATCAAGAGGTTTACAACTCAGAAGAACATAGCAGTATGATTTTGTATGTCTTTCAAAGAGCATTGTTTTAGCTCACTAATTAGTCCCAAAGGAATAACATGGGGATATGTGTTGTAACTTGCTTGTAACGATTGTTTCTGGGGTAGTTGTCTTTTTTTTTCTGGAGCTAATGAGGAAAGAGGTCATAGGTTCAATTCATTTAGGGGTCAGTTGGTTGTCATACAAAGGAAAAGCCTTTGCCATGTTACTGATCCACCATCTTGCAAATTTATGCAGCTTTTCACCAATCCAGATAATGAATGGTTGCAACTAAGCCTCTACTTCTTCTAGAAAAAACTTGAAAATATCTTGCCTTGATTTGATGATATCACACATTATGAAAGTGTGGGAAGCAGCAGCTTAGGATAACAGCAGGAAGAGTTCCTCAAAAGCTCAGAAGAGAAGGTTGCCGTGACATTATGCAAGCTTTTTGACTTATCTAGGTCTTTTTCTTATTAAATAAGTAGGCAATACCTGATAAGAATTTTTAAAATAAAACAATATTTTAACTCAAACTTTCTAATAGTGAAGTTCATCATATCCTGAAGAATAGCTAGTGCGTACAGTACCGAAAATGATTCACACACAAATCAGGATGCCTCTGACAGTGTTTGATGACCCCACAGTAGCAGAAGGGTCCCTACGTGAAGCGTCCTTATTGTGGTCATTGACTGTAAGGAAAACTTCATTTGCAGCAAATGCTGCCCACTGGTTTCTTTTTTTATGATTAATCTACATGCATTTGCATTAATAGATGTATATTTAGCATAGACACTTATATTCCTTAGCCCTGAAGGAAAACAAACATATGCACCATGGACAAAAGAGAGTGATACAATGTCGAAACAGTTAAAGTCTCTTTGGGGGAGACAAAATGAGGCTCTAAAAGAAACTACTATCTTCTAAAAGTCAGGAAAATTAGTTGGTTTATGTGCTTAGGCTGGTGAAGTACAGCATGCAGCCACTTAGCTTTCGCTGCTTATGATTTTATAAAAAAGAAAAACTGTCTTTGAATCCTCTCTCTATTCCCCTTCTTAAAACGTGCAATGCATTTGTTATACACACGTACAGAGAATGCACACATACTGATAATGGGCGGACACCGTTACGCCACATTTCATTTTTTTTTTTGTAACATCAAAAAAAGCATTTATTTTCATATATTTTATAGCCTGCTAATTTGGCTACGGAGCTAATGCCCATTTAAGGGAATATGGTGTGGGACGACTGTGCAGGGATATTAAGTGAGGAAGCCATATGTTTCTTAGCCCTGCCATATCGACAGTGGCTGCTCAACCCCCCCTTGCTGGATTAGCTTTTTCCACAGATAGGCCTACAGTGGGTACAATGCCTCTTTTACAGGTGTTTGTTGGAGATCATGCAAAATAAAGGTTTCTACAGGGAGTGAAAACTATGTAAGACATCCGGAGACAGCATCTTGCTTTCACTTAAGATGCAACCCGCAGAGGTCTGCTCCAGACTCTTAATTTATAATAGACCCTTTATATATCATGATAAGTGACTGTCTGCCCCTAGATAGCTGACACGGTGCCCAGAATATGCAGAGCTGTCTGGTTTTGATCATCTTCTAGTTTGTCTAGAAGGGTATTAGAAGCAAAAATATGACAGGGTTAGATTGTGACCCAAACTGAAAATATACTTCATCCAAAGACTGATTATTCTTCAATTGCACCAAAAGGTAAGAAGTAATGACCCATTAAATAAGTACACAATGCAAAAAGATTTCTTTATCCAGATTGTCCTTGCATCCTTTTGTGTGGTTCTGAGTTTAGGTATCACATACAGTACAGATGCACAGACGCATACAGAACGTCAAGAGGGCCTCAACTGAGTAGATTAAACATTTTCACTCTCAACTCCCATAATCTGAAATTATATCATCGTGGTTTCCTTGAGCTCAAGAGAATTCCCTTCTACTGACTCCTTTGATGCCCAAATTAAAAGGTACAGAGGGCTGGAAGAGAAAAAAAAAATCAAACAAGAGAAAGGGTATAAAAACAATACAAGTGGAGAGGCATGAGGTTTATATGGGTTTATGTTTTTATGCAAATGTGCTAGTAAGAAAAGGGCTCCATTTGGGGAGCAATAAAGAAGAGGGTGGGAGAAAGCTGTGAGCAGATCTCAGGAAAAAAAAAAAGAAAAAGAAACACAGAGGCTTTCTATGCAGATGGGGAATTTAAAAGGAGTAAAATGATAGCCACGTAGTCAAGAGACTAGAAAAGAGACCTTGATGTTTGATAGTTGTAATAACCTGCAGAGTGCTCTAATGGTTCGGGGATCAGGTGCGGAGTTACAGCAATAACGAGAGCTGAATAATTATCTCGGCCGTATTCGCATCGCCAAAGTCCCAGCGTATGAGCTATGTAAGGAGGCTTCCGCTGCCTCTCCAAGATTTCCTGAAATGTTAAATCACTGATTTGGGAGTACTTCCAGCGTTAGTACTGCCCAGTTAGAAAGAAATAAAGCCCAGAATTCTCCTGTGGCAGTTCTAATGTCTTTGTTAATTATGAATTATGGGTAAACATGCAGACGCACAGAGGTCACGGCTGTCAGCAACAATGGTTTTCAAGAAGGATTTTTATGAGGGACTTTTTCGCTCCACCATAATGTCCATATTATATACATAAACAGAGCCAGGCATAAAAAAAAAAAAAAAAAAAAAAAAAAAAAAAAAAAAAAAAAAAAAAAAAAAAAACAATGTTTGCTTTTTTTGGTGAGTTGGTTTTGTGAGGGTTTTTTTTTTGTTTGTTTGTTTGTTTGGTTTTGGTTTTCTCCCTTTCTCTTTCTCTCCCCTGTGTAAAGGCACATTGCTGTAGCCATTCATAACTGGAACTCTCCTCTGTGACTGACAACAGCTACATCATTCCAAACACTAGGCAGAGAGAAGCCAAGGCCGAGGCTGGGTTAACACTTAGACCTTGCATACCACCTTGTAACCCAAGGAAGCGACCAGTCAGGGTAACCAATCAACACTGGTCATCTCTCATGTCTGATGGCTAGACAGAAGCTGCTGACGCCATGCTTGATTAACCTCTCTTAAATGGTAACGCTGATTTCAAATCTATCCCAGGATGCCTACAAACAAGACTGAAATTACATTATGTGTGGATCCAGCCCAACAAAAGCAACTGGCACAAAATCATCTTAATTAGGTGGTAGCAGTTCTAATTCACTCAAGTTTGGCGTTAATTCTTTTGTCATCAAAGAACTTCCAGTACTTCCTGTAAGACAGGGTGGAGAGTAATCAAGCTTGTGTGAGCATCTCACACAAGGTTTTGACATGTTGACAGAATGTTAGACTCTGCAATCAGATCAAAATTTATCAGAATGTTCAGAAAAATCTGTGACAATCATTCTGCCTAACTTTTTTGAGATAGACAATATTATCTAGAGAAATGGCTTGGCAATTGTGACAAAAAGTAGTCCTCAAACTGTCCAATAATGTGGACACTGACACTTGCTCAGAAGCCATTGTCTTTGTGCCTGGAAACTTTAAGAATAATACTTGTCTCAAATATAGGAGATTCATAATCCAGTATTAGTAAATGTTTCTTTCTTCCCTTCCTCTTTTAACCCAGTTACCTACAATTTGTTCACAAGGTACAGTAGTGAATATCTGCATTCTCAACTTGCAAGTCTGAATTAGGAAGGTTATAAGTTCAAGGCCAGCCTGACATACACAGACCTTGTCTCAAATAAATAAATAAATAAATAAATAAATAAATAAATAAATAAATAAGGAAAGAGGGAAGGATGGAGGAAGGAAGGAAGGAAGGAAGGAAGGAAGGAAGGAAGGAAGGAAGCAAGGAAGCAAGGAAGCAAGGAAACAAGGAAGGAGGGAAAGCAGCTGGTGAAATGGCTCCATAGATTATGCACTTCTGCCAAGCCCAACTTCCCAGGCTCAGTTCCCCAAACTGACATATTATGACTATTAGTTCATAGATCTATTCCTACAAGTTGTCTTTGGGCCTCCATATGTGAACCACAGCACACACATGCTCAAGAATAAGAATGAATGCCATAAGTCTGAACCACAAGCACTCAACACCTTAAGGTTGGGGAGCTGAGGGCTGGTGAGATGGCTCAGTGGTTAAGAGCACTGACTGCTCTTCCGGAGGTCATGAGTTCAAATCCCAGCAACCACATGGTGGCTCACAACCATCTGTAATGAGATCTGATGCCCTCTTATGGGGTGTCTGAAGACAGCAACAGTGTACTTACATATAATAAATAAATAGTTTAAAAAAAAAAAAAAAGGTTGGGGAGCTGAGAAAGAACCTCTATCTCAGTCCACTACAGGAATTCTCTAGCAATCAACATGCAATTTGCCATTATTGTTAACCACCAGTAAATAAGGAGCAAAGTGAATCAACTAGTCAGAGTGGATAAGTGGCTATATCATATCCTGACCTAGAAATTATATCCATATCATATGGTATCATATTGTATCATATCTACCTTTAAGACAGATATCTTTTAGATAACTTTTTAAAAAATATTTATTTATATGAGAATACTGTAGCTGTCTTCAGATACACCAGAAGAGGGCATCAGATCCCATTACAGATGGTTGTGAGTCACTGTGTGGTTGCTGGGAATTGAACTCAGGACCTCTGGAAGAACAGGCAGTGCTCTTAACCATTCCAGCCCTTAGATGTCTTTAAGACATTTTTATAGATGGATAAGATAGAAAAATAAAATCTTGACCATGATGAAACCCTAGTGACTAAATAGGATGACAGGCACAAACTTGGAAATGGAAAATATAAGAAAAATTCAATTCAGTGTGGAAATCAACTGAAAGTTAAGACAGAAATCTCTTTGATTGACACGAGTGAAATGAGCATGGGTTGTCTTGAGAAACCATGTGGATGATAATGAAAGTAGCAATGAAAAAAATTCAGAATTGCAGATAAAACCAGCTATTTTGCTAGCCAATTTTTGCATTAGGAAAAAGAAGCGATTTTACAGTGTTCATGAAGCAATTCCTTTTAATTTCTTCATCCTTTTGAAACTACTCATCTCCTTTAAAAACAGAATAATTTTTACAGTGAATTAATAATAAAAAGGGCTGCATTTGTTGTTTTAGGTTTGTTTGTTTGTTGAAGGTTTTTTTGTTTTGTTTTGTTTTTTGTTTGATTTTTTTTTAGTTGATTTATGTACCAGACTTTCAGGACTCGGATACCTTCAAGGTGTCAAGAGTCCAAGGCTCGGTCAGTCTGGTTTTGGGCAAAGTCTCAGTGGAGGAGGTTGAATCCTCTTGAATCAAGCTTCTATTTTCTCTACCCTCATTTCCACTTTTGCCTTTTAATGTCGCCTGAGTCTATGCCAAGTGTCCTTTGCCATAGCAACACCTGCAGGTGAAGGCCCAGCTCTTCATTGCCAGCCTCCACAGCAGTGAAGAGTCGGCTAATCACTGCACAAGGAGAGGCATGCAATCTCCAAGACACCCATGGACAATTTGAGTCCGAGGGTGTCCCTGAAGCACCCTCTTCTCACAGGTGTTTAACCTGGTTAGCCATGTGTCAAGACGAGGGAAGGAAAACAACCCCTTCTCTTCCTGTTGTTTGCTTTACATAGCTCCTCAAACCTATTCGTTTTTCAAACTCCCGTCAAGTTCCTACTGTTTTAAAGTTACTTCAGCCATGTATTCATGGGACCCCATCTCTCTGCTTCCTTGTTCTCTCATACCTCTAAGTCCATGAGGTCTGACAGCAGCTCCAAAACTATGCTTTAGATGTCAAGAGACAGTGGCTAAAGCCAAAGTTTCTCTAGAGTCAAAGTATCTCTGCCTTCAATGCCTCTGACAGCCATTCTCCACTGTGGAAAATACTCTTATGCAGATGCTTCTTATGCTGTCAACAGAAATGAAATGATGTGCGTTCTCCAAGGACTCTCATCCTCTCCAAGGACTTGCTTGAACCTTGCTTGGAGACAAGTATTGCCTCTTTCCTCTTCCCCCTCCCCCTTCCCCTTCTCCTTCTTCTCCTCAAGCATAAAAATGTCAAGAACTTGACCCCTCACCTGTCTTAAAAGAGTCAACCTCAAGGCTTGAAAGAACCCTGTCGATTTTTGGAGAACTGATTTCCTAACAAGCTACTTGGCCAGATACCCTTTGTTAGTAATGGTTTCCTTAAAGCTTCAACTAACCTGCCAGCCCAAGGAGAACACAGGTTATGGCAGTTCCTGTCAAGATTTGTTGCTATCTGTTCAATATGACTCAAACTCCTATGTTAACTTGCCATTTATTTTACTTCTTCAAATTAACATATTTTAAGACAGATCTAAGGCTTATTATCTTCATTGGTTCTAACTCAGAGTAACATATGTTTTTCTATAGGTAGGTCTACCACTTACCTTCATTGGAAAGGCAATCAATAAATGTGAGAATGATATAGGGTCTGATAACTTCAGTTCATATCATAAAAACCTGTCTAGTTGTTCTTCCTTCAATGGGTCCCCTCTGTTGCATGGTGGTCAGTGTCAGCCTGTTCAATTTTTTTATGGTGTCAAATCGAAGTTTTTAAGAGGATATCTTGCTTTGGAGATCACTGGGTTTGAAAGGCAAGAGTTCCTACACAATTGCCTATCAGTCTGATAAATCATCTTGATGGTTCAAAGACTGTCCCTAATGGCCATCTAGCCCCCTATCCTGGAGCTTGTAAAGTCAGTTTGACAGCCTGGTTGTAGACCTCTTGAATAGTAAATTTCTTTTTAGCTGTTGGAACCAGTTTGGGTTATTCAGGATTGATTGTCTACTGTTTTCAGAGTTTAAGAGCTGACATTCAATCCTAATGGCTTTGTCCATGAGTATTGAATACCTTACAAGTCCTGTCTTTAAATCCACAATCTCCTTAAACAGATCCTTCTTTATAAGTCTACATAAGCTTTGCCACAATTTAAGGACTATGTTTTCACCATGTTTATTCCATTAATTAATAACATCTGAACATCAAGAACAATGTCTCACACACGGTGGGCATACAAAATAAGATAAGATAAACAATTGCATGAATGAGTAAGCAAGCAGGCAGACCCAGTACCTGAAACAACTTCTAGTCCTAGCTTTGCAATTATCTTCTCCTGACCCCACACCTCAACCACTATACAACTTCTGAGCCACATCGAACCATTGAATTCCAGGTCACAATATCTCCACAGGAACTCTTTATTCATGGCAAGCTAAAATCTACACATTAGAAAAAAAAAAAAAAACCTTAGGTTTTCATCTCATTTCCAACTTGCCTTATTCCTCCTGTACTTAATATGGCCTCCAGCCATAGGGAGCCACGGTCATGTTCTCTTCCATGTTCTCTGTGACCAGTGTCTTCCCTGCTCTGGTTTGGCCAGTTGTCCTCTTAGTCATTCTCCCACATGAGCAGTCTTACTAACATTTATTTTAGTCTGACAATTGCCAGTCATTTCCTCCTGGGTGTTCCCTTAGTTACATGATTGCATAATTATGTTCCCAACAGATGATGAAGCCATCGTCATTTGGAGATATTTTCAGTTATTACAATATGTGGAATAAAGCAAATATATCCACCAATAAATTATTAAATGAATTATTGACACTACTATAGGAGATTTGATGAGTTTAGAATTTAAAACTAAGTTTTGGAACTCTCTCTTTTAACCTCCAGACTCCTTAGATTTGCCACACAGGACAACTTACTCAATCTGTATTTAGTTTATTAATTTCTAGTATAGGAAGGATACTAGAACTGCCATCAGAGGGTTTCTATGAGTAACAAATGAGTATGCTTGGGAAAGTTGTTGATTCAAAGTGATCTTTCAAAAATGTCATGTTGTTGTATATAAAGAAGAATTAAGAAGAGATAAGACATAGAACCTCAGACATGTTAAAAGTAGAATTCCTTAAGGACACTCTAACTAACAGTATTATCAATACTGTAGTTAAAGTTCCAAACCTCTGTGAACAGTATCAGCAGAACAATACGACTCCAGTTCTGTATGTAAGTTTGAGAGATGAGCACGCCCTATAAAAATTCCCACTGAAATTTTGAATTTATATCACTAGGCTACAAGATCATATATTTATGCTATGTACATTATGTGAAATATAAAAATATGATGAGTTTTAAATACAAATGTACATGTAAGCCTCCATCTTGCCCCACCCCCTGCCATCTCTCCTACCCCCCCTGTCTTCAGTGGGGCCTCAGGAACTCCTCACTGGGAGAAACCTCAGATGTTTTTCACATGGAATTATAGTCTGGTTTCATCTAATCCTTGACTACAAGGTACTTAAGGACAAGAACAGAAATTCAAACGAGGCAGAAATCTTCAGATTTCCCTGCTCTTACTTAAAACTCTACTGAGTGTTTATTGAAGACACAGAGTTTCCTATGGTCAAATAAATGTACCACCAGGGCAGGATATAAATAAAGTAATAAGTAGTGATCTCAGATTATATAAAAATGGCAGCTGATTCTAAAGCATCCTGGTTAAAATACAAATTTGTGTTTTCATATCTCCCAAAATATTAAATATATACATAAATATATGCACAAAAATGTACACACACATACACACATGTACACATACATACATACACACATACATATACACACACCTATATCCTACCTGAATATTAGTTAGTCTTTAAATTTATATGTTTGTGTTTGTCTATGAGTACAACTGTGTTACTGGGAATTTAACCCAGGGCCTCATGTGCTTTAAGCAAGCATTCCATCCATCCATGTGTTATATCCCAGAAATACAATAACTCCTATCCTGTTTCTGCAGTGCTGGGGATGAACTCCTGCTCCTTAACATGCTACGAAAACACCATGCCACTGAAAACCATCTTCAGCCCATCTAACCTCTAAATCTTTAAAGAAT
>NC_047664.1:17432974-17515474 GCF_011762505.2 Arvicanthis niloticus
GACCTCTGGAAGAGCAGTCAGTGCTCTTAACCACTGAGCCATCTCTCCAGCCCAAGAGTTTTAATTCTTATGTTGATGCTCATTACTCATTATGCTGGACTAAGGTACTGTTAGTTGCTTTCTTTATTTTGATACTTACTAAGAACAAAGACCCAGTTTTTAGGCACAGAAAGTTCTATTTGCAAAATAAACACATTTGCATTGGGGTTGATGGTGCAATACTGATCTTATTGTTCTATCCTTTTATATAATGAAACCAGACAGCTCATGTGAATAGTAACTGAACACCCTATAATGTACATAAATTCAGGTACATCTAGTATATCAGATGAGGCAGAGAGTGTGGATATTTAAGAAAGTGACTACTGTACACTCACCTAACAAATGATTGTTGGCCCTAACTGTATACATCGAATTAGTCTAGATGAGGCAGACATAACAAGGCATAAATGAGCTTTCCTTACTTTAGGGAACTGAAGACTAGTTTGGGAAGATGACAGAGAAGGAAGAATGTACACATAAATGTGAACATAACAAAAAAGTAAACAAAATAACTATTACTTCAGAGCAGTTTTAGAATTTCTCTAATCAGGAAGAGTGATGGACAGAGAGCTACCATTTGTTAGGAAAGCAAGCTCTTAGATCACAGTACAGTCTTCTCTCCTTCATTTATGCCACAAGGGTAAAGAAAAAGCCTTTCCCAGCAACAATCCTTGTAGCTAAACCGAGGAGAGATGACAGTACATTATGTCGAAGAACACTTAAATGAGGAGGGCACATGTATGCAAGTGAAGACTTGGAGACACTAGAAAGTATCAAGCTATGACTACATTTATTTATCACATAATTAGTAACACTAATGAAAAAAAAAAAAAACCATAGCACACTAACACACTTTCCACAGTCCTTCAATTGCATTACATCATTGTATTTAAAATATGATAAAACATGTTTAACCCTTACATTAATTCTGTTGGCATTATTGTTTTATAAAATATTCAGAATTCACAATAAGAAATGATGTCTGCTTCCTGTATTCAGCAACTGTTTATTGAATCGTTGGCCACATCATCCTCATCACTCTGGTCATTACTGGCTTGAAAGAAAAGAAAAAGAGAAAGGAAGGAAGGAAGGAAGGAAGGAAGCAAGGAAGCAAGGAAGCAAGGAAGGAAGGAAGGAAGGAAAAAAAAGAAAGAAAGGCAGACCACTGTGGATGTGAAGGTATGGCATGCACTTTGCTGTGTCTTCCAGAGGGCTGGGAAATTGTGTGTACAACTGCAGTCTTCTGTGTGAGACATCAGTAACTTCCTGAAAATTTCTCTGCCTGACTTTAAAATGTCACATCCTAAAATATTCAGGTTGCTGTTGTTATTCGTTCCATAAAATATTAATGATGCTAAAAGTATTATCATGTTTATTTTAAAGCAACTATTTTCTACATTTTAATTAAAAGTTGTAATTCACATCCTTTGACCGATTTATCTTAAATCTTCATCTTATTGGTAATGGGTATTGAGCTAGAATGGGAGAGAAATATAAGTGTTACTTAATGCTAACAGTAAAATCTTGGCTTTCTAGAGATATGGTTTTGCTCATCGCTCATGTCTCTCCAACTTTACCTTTTTAATTAGAAATATCCTTCTGCTTATGCAAAAATACTGGGAACAAGCCATTGTCTCACTCCTTATGTATCACATGAGAATCACAAGTAGACAAACCCAGACATAATGCAGTGAGTGTGTTGTTATTAAAGCACTTTAGTCGGTTACTCCCTCAGTACAGGGAGCCTCTTACATTCAAATATCTTTTTGGGGAAGGAGCTCCACACGTACAGTCTCATTGCACTCCCCTGGAGGAGCGGTGGCTAAGGCCACTTTTCACATGTATTTGCAGATGTCCATGGGTATACAGCCAGCACCAGTTCCTCTTTTGTTTCAGTCACTACCCTACCTTAGGGAGTGCTGTCCTAGAAAGTATTGGATTTTCTATTTTTGTTCTATGCTATATAAGAGAGTGGTTTAAAATAATGATACATGGAGGAAAGGTTCTATGTATGAAGACATGCTATGTGTAGCCATCTCTACACCAGTGTCTTCCTGCTTTACCTCTGGGTCTGTCCACTTCTTTCCCTAACTAAAATCACATTTGTCAAGATGTGATGACAAGTCTTTCTTCCCTAAACCAAGTATCTTGTGGTACTGGAAATATGTTCAAGAGTATAAATGGAAGGAAAGAGTGAAGAAGGTGGGAAGAGAGTGAGGAAGGGATGGAAAGAGGGAGGGAGGGAAGGAGGAAGAGGGAAGGAAGGAGAAAAGAGAAATTTTTAAAGGGCCCACCCAATTGCAGCAGAGCAAAGACTTATCTATATGCATTACTTTGATTTCAAATTATTTTTAGCACGGCTTTTATTGTACTCATTGTTACATACATAAATCTTTAAAGTAATACGTTTTGTAAGAAATGGTCATAAAAATTTACAGCCAGTAACTTTTCCCCTGTCCCTTACAATGATATTCTACTAAAACCATTAAATGGTTCTCATTAATGCCCTTTAAATGATTGTGTAATGACCCACAATCGCTTGTAAGTGAACAACCATTAAAGAATTACCAGTTCTTAGCATGCTTTTAAGTACAGCTTAAATACATGGGAGGTAACATATAATATATTAGAAAAGGTATTAAATTTGAAATAGTAGAAACACAATCATCACAAAAGCGTGAATAGGTGTGCAACTTTCGCCGGCTGTGACCATGGTTCCCACCGAACACATTATTACAGTTGATTTTTATGACATTTATTCTTTGTCTGTATTGAATCTGCTCCTTTTTACTGAGATTAATAATAATAATAATAAAACCCTGCCACAACAGGAGTGAAAGTGCATATAAAAGCAAATGGGGAAAATAATTAAGCCCATGCATAAGCGACAGCAGCCTATCTCAACAAAAGTGAACAATCTACCCCTCGGATATTCTGTATATGAGAGCAGGATTTACCCAGCCACATGAATATTGGTCATGAAATAGTCTAAGGACTTGGATCATTGCAGATTTTTAAATACCAAACTTTCTACATTATTAGACTATGGCCAACAGTAGTAATTAATAGTAACCCTCACTGAAGGTATGGGCCCAGACCGACTCTTGACTTGTCCAAGCACTTGTGGCAAGGTTATGTATGTATGTAGAGGGAATTTATTTAACCTCAAATTTAATACCTTTTCTAATATATTATATGTTACCTCCCATGTATTTAAGCTATCCTTAAAAGCATGCTAAGAACTGTTAATTCTCTAATAATTGTTCACTTACAAGCGATTGTCATCTACAAATGTCAGGAGAGAAGTAGTAATCATTTTTGAGGTTCTCACACATCCAACAGATCTTGTTTGTGCACAGTTACCATTTACTGGGCGAAGAGAACTCAGGCCACCCAAGCCTGGAGGAAATGGAGCATCAGTGTGAAGGCAGACTTCACAAAGCATAAGACTGAACTAGGGATGAAGGAGAAGCAAGGGGCACACCGAGTATTGGCTTTTGGACTACATTAGAAGATGTAGCTTAACATGGAAGAGCACTTTCCTCTATCACCATTGACCTCCCTGGGTTGGTGAAGTCTACAGTTTATATTCTCTATAAACTGTTTGTCTCCTGCCTGTTCCATCTCTTTTTCTATATGAGGGATGAGCTAGAGTAAGGTGGACTACCATAAATTTAAAACTTGTTACATTAGACTAACACAGGTGATCAAATTTGTTTCGCTGTATTAAAAGAGTCTCAGATTAGCTCTCAGGATCTCCAAGGCTCTTCTATAACTCCATATGTTATTTCCATAATGCCTATCACAAGGTGTTATAGCAATATAAGCAGATAGGAACTATCTGAGTCCTTTAGAACCTGAATCCTGTCTTACTATAATCCCAACATTTGGGGATCATAATTAGACAACTACAGCTAGATATCTCCAAATAGATGGTTACTTATAAATAAAACTAAGTTGGGGATTTAGGAAATTGACCACAGTAGGTAGAAATTGGGGGCGTCTCTAGAATGAGTCTCAGACATGCCCCAGTCTTCATTCCAGCACTGATTCAATTTTGACCAACTTGTCCAGCCTCTTTGCAACAACCCTTCTTCCAACAACTTGTTCTTGTTTCCTGCATCCCTTTGTCTTTAATGGCTGTCATTTCCACCGGAAGCTGAGCTGCAAACGTTACTTCCACTTTACCCTCATCCTTGGATACCTGTGATTTCAACTTTATGCTCTCATGGAAAAGAGAAAGTTGTCTTTTCTTTGACCTTAGTTCTTGTGGTGTACTCTCTCACCTCGCGTACCCTGAACGTTGATCTAATGTTGAGAGGATGTAGAACAGTCTGCTTGAGGATTGGCTTGATAAAAGAAGTTTTCTCTTAGCTGATGTACAAAATACATGAAGCATGAAAGCATGGATGAAGGGGACACAGGCACAAGATTCAACCTGTCTCCACCCATTTTTTTCAGCCCATTTCACCCAGAATTCTCCTCGGAAGCCAGGCAACATTCTACCTCTGGTTATGAGAGAACATATGACGTGATTCTCCTCCCTGAGTGCTGACAATAGCCCCCAACTGTTGTGAAAGCGCCCCACTCCAGTCCATACTTTACAGAAGAGGGCATATGGCTTTGGCTGTTAAAAATACTCATAAGTCATGTTGCCTAGTACTATAGCACATCTACCTTAGAGAACATTTCCCAGCAGCTCAAGTTGAGATACAGGTGAAGTTCCAGGAGGTGGACAGGGGAGACAACACAGCGATTGAATACCTTCTGTAGGAAAACTCTGAGTATGTTTGGAAGTGCTGATCAGGCTATTCATTGACTCCACAACAGGTTTCTGTTCTCCTCCAGGACAAGTGAGAACTACTGTGTTTGCTCCAGAAAAACACAAACTTGAATTCCTCACACCCCTCAGGAGAGTCTTTCAAAAACACTGGCATAATTTAAAGAGTAAATAAATAGATATTACAAACAAAAGGGCTTTAGCATTGCAGGAATCTGAAAATTTTCAGATTGTGGATCATGGTGGTGGTGTTTGATTGGTTGTTTTTCTTTTAACATTTCTGAAATTTATAGGGAAATGTGTTTGACTTCCTGGGAACATTTTAGGTGATTTCCCACCCCACCCCCCCAAACACCGGGATGCAAGCAGCACAGTTAAAACATATAGGGGATGGCAAGGCTTGGCTGGCAGGTAGTCTAAGAGTAGGCAGACAGGCTGACTGTAATAGCTGCATGATTTAGAATACAATGTGCTATTTGCCCTTTGATCTTTCTTCCTATTGTAAATTAATCATTAGAGGACTCATCTGAAGCACTTTTTTTCTCCCCTCACTGTGTATCCTATTTCAACCTGCCCATGCGGGCAACTGCACCTGACTGTAATTTGGGGAGCACAAATTGCAGTGGTTCAGCACTCTGTGGCTCTCTAATAGGTGAATGTCACTTCTCTCTTCTGGCACAATTCACTTCCGTAGGGTTGCAATGTATCATTAATGTATTAAAAAAATGTTGTGTTTTTAAGCTGAATACCTGGAATTACTTAAGAGTGTGATGATCCAAAACAGACTTTTTCACAGGGCTCGGAGGCCCCGAGGAAGCAATTCCTGTTTAAGCATCTACATTATCAGAGCGGTGCAAGCACTTCAAAGGCCTGCACAGGATGCTCAAAATAGGCACCTTGCCAAACAGAAATTGAAACACATATACGTACTAGACTATTTACCTTGCAGAAATTAATTTTCAGCCAGCAGCACCTAGGATTATTTAATATTTACCTTTAGCTGCGGGAAGATGAATCTATTATTTTATTAGTTGATTTTGTTATTTTTCTCAAGTGTTTCAGTCAGTCTTCCAGCCGAGGGCCTGCCTCATGCCCCGCTCTTGTCTGCCACCTTGGCTTTTGTTTTGCCTTTTAAATTTGTATTCGAGTCAATATTTTATTTTCTGTTACTTGATTTCCCCAGTTAGTTGACTGGGAAGAAACAATCTGGTTGGTTCACAGATCCAAGCAAGTCTGAAGGGTTAGGATTAGACTTAAGGAATAGAATCACTGGGTGAGGAAGTGTTCTGGATTAGAGTAGGCACCGTGTGTTCCAGAGCTTCCCCCCTCTTTGCATTCCATTTACTATACCAGATCTTCCACTTCCTCATCTGCTCCTAAGAGGCTTGGGGTCAATAGGCCTTCCTAGCCTTTTCCCCAGTGAGTTATGTCACTCTGAAATGCCACCAATTCCTCTCGTCCTGTTGCTAAGATTCCTAAGGATTCTGGACTCTGTTGACTGTTTGTGCCTGAGAAATTAAAGTACCAGGAAAGAAATATGTCACTATGTCCAATAATAAAATGATGGATAGAGTATCAGGGGGACTAGAGTGTATAAAAAGCCACGATATTGCAAAGCACCTTGTAGATGGGAAGTGTTAAATATCAAGTGAGCATCACTGTCTGCAGCGTCAGCACACTTGCCTGTGACCACAGCGAGAGAGATGCTAAAATGTCATTTCATGGACCACATTATGTGCTGCTTACGATGAATATTCTGGGCATGCTTTATTACATTTTTGATAAATTGTAACTTCTTGGGCCCATATTTGGTTAGCTTATCTCTAGTGCCATTTAAATATCTTAAAAGACTGAATTTGCCCCAAAGATTTAATCATCATTCAGCAGCGGTCGGTAACCATGTGGTACTAATTTAAATTACTGTAGCAATGGACAAGTCTCTATCCAGAAATTAATAAATGCAATTTATAAGGAATGTTAAGTAACAACTAACAATTTAATGCTTTGTGAATTTCAGCCAAACTGATTAAATAATTAAAACAGATTTCTAGGGATAGGGGAAGAGGTTTTACCATAAAAGAGATAAACAGTTTGGGAATTGTATGCATTCTTTGAGTCATTTAAGATAATTAAATCCAAAACCTATGTTAAAATAACACTAAAGGTCTGGTTTAAATCAGTAGTGGGAATTGCTAAGTTAAGAGTTGAACACCATTCTCAGTGTCTGCCCTATTGTTTCAAATAAGACGTTTAGGGACTCTCAGATCTCTGGGTCAATTTGTAGAGTGCGCTATTGGTGGAATAATATCGATCTCAAGTACAAATAAATGTCTTCAATGGAACTTCTTCCTGCACCGTTTCTAGGTTTTTCCAAAGCTTAGCTCAATATTCAGGCTCATCTTGGAGCAGCATTTCAAATATAATGTTGCCTGGTGCATTGTTCTCAGATTCATACTTCAGTTTTGTAAAGGATCAAGAAATTTTGGAAACATAAGAGCTTTGACTTAGTGTGCAATATGTGTAATGTAACTCTTTATTGACTTGTTATAATTGTTTTAGCACTAGTTATTGATTGGTGTACAAGCAGAATATATATGCACATATGTGTGTGTGTGTTTTATATATATAAAATATTCTTTATAATCCCAATTTCTATATGCAGATATGCAGAAAGGCTTTCCATTGTTCAGTGACTGCCAGGATCTTAGACACATTTCTTTTTATATGTACTTATATATTTTCAGAAATTTCATCAATGGTTTGAGAAATACCTATCAATAATTCTTTATATTGAATCTGTAACCACTAAACCCAAATGGAGAAAGATCAGTGAACTATGATACACATGAGAGTTCATGTGCATGCATGCACACACACACACCACACACACACACACACACACATCACTATATATGACTTCCTGGTATAAACATAAATAAGGCATGGAATGGAAACATTCTGTTTCCAGATGGATTATAATATTTTTGAAAGTAGGAAAAACACATGGTAACATCTTTGATGGAAATGACCATAAGTTACAGTGATATATATATATATATATATATATATATATATATATATATTACTTTAAGGGTAATTCTAAGCAATTCCATCAGTTGCTCAAGAAATAGCCATCAATCATCCTTTACATTGAATCTACAGCTGCTGAACCCAGGTGGAGAAAGACCAGTCAGCCACCTTCTCTGGGCCCTCGAAAATCAAGTACATGAAAGCCCCATGGTGACATCTACATGCCAGAACTTAGGAGTGCAGAAATTTGCCTTGAAAACTGACTACTGAAAATGACAGTCACTTGTAGCTAGCTAATTCTCCTTCTCTTGCCATCTGTAAGATAACAAGTCAATACAAGTAGAATGTTCTACTGTCCAATGGGCTTAAATGTATTACCTTTGACATTTACCTTATTATACTCCCTCACAGTTCATTTTCCTACCAATTGTCCTGTTTTCTCAGATGGAAGAACTCCTAAGTTGTAGATCTTTTATTGCTAAATTGAGAAAGTCTCAAAGAGAACTTCCCCAGTATATCTCTGACTGGTATTACAACTCTTAACTTTTTGTTCCTGATTCTCATTATGTGTACACTCAGTCCTAAACTTTCCATCTTTTCACTCATCCAAATTTTTACCACATTCCATCAAATATTTATTCTCCCCCTTCACCTGCCTCTCTGTTAAGGCTTTGTCTTAAGCAATAGTGTGGACCTTGCTGAAATGCTAAATCAGTATCTAAACTGAAACCTACCTCTCGACTCTATTTCTTCAGATATTAAAAAAAAAAAAAAAATGCATACTCACTTGTTTAAGCCTTCAGGTTGATATATTACATAAAGTTCCAATTTCTATATGCAGAAAACAACCTTCATTATCCAGTGCCTGCCAGGATCTCCAGACATATTTCTTTCCTCACTGTTGAATCTACTTCTCAAGACATCCATAGCCACTTGGAATTTTATAAGAACAGGGTACTCTGTCATATTTTCATGTGTTATCTATAGTATTTCTTCACTGAGAAATGTTTTTCCAAGCCCCTGGAACATTTGGTGAAGAACTGATCAATTTTCAGGACTCAAGTCAAACACTGCATTCTGTTTTGAAGTTCTTTCTGCCTCTAAATGATATTGACCACAACTAATTTGAGACCAGACTTTTCCTTTTACACAAATAATTTTGTCATATATGCACTATAGTTATTTCTTCACCCCTTAATCTTCTCTTCTAGACTATATCCTTATACTTATAAGAACTTGACATATTAGCTTTTACTTCCAGGTTTTAGTATTAAGTCTAAGCTAAGACAGATAGCCAAATGTCAAGACAGTAGCCAAATAAATAAGTCTTTCCCAGCACCATGGACACCATCCTGACACACTACACTAATAATCTTCATGGTGTGTGTCTCTCAATGTTGGCAGTTTCCTCATGACCTGTTCACAATTTGCTGTTATATCAGCCATTCAGTCATACAATAGTTTCCCAAAGCAGAATTTAATTTACACATTAAATGTGTACATTTATTTTTTTGTTGTTGTTTTGTGGCAGGCATAGTGGCACATGACTTTAATTCCCGTACTGCAGAGGCAGAAGCAGAGAGGCAGAGAGAGGCAGAGAGGCAGAGAGAGGCAGAGAGGCAGAGAAAGACAGAGAGGCAGAGAGGCAGGGAGGCAGGGAAATATCTGAGTTTAAGGCCTGCCTGATCCACAGAATGAGTTTCAGGATAGCCACACAAAGAAATTCTGTCTTGATAAAACAAGCAAGCAAAAAAATTGTTTGTCTTATGCTGTATATTTGACTCAAGCCTACTAAGTACTGTCAAAATTCATTTCTAACAACCCAAAATCCATTTCTCTGGCCCACCCTATATCATACTACAGGATCACCTGTCTTCTGATGGTCATGTGCTTCTAAAATAATTCTTTTCTTGAGGAGTGGCTTTTGGTTACTCTAAGGCAAGTACGAGGTGCCCATCCCTAGTACCACCTACGCAATGCTATGAGTTGGAGAATTCTGGAAAAACTGTAAGCAGAGACAATGTATCAGACAAATCTTTGGAGTTCTTCAGAAAGTTTCACTCTTACAATATAGTACTGAGAAAGAAATAGTCTTGCAATCTCTGGGTTTGATCTCTAAAGTGTGGCAGCCACTGTGGTGTGTATCACTTGTATCACTGAAGGAGGTTAAATTGGAATATAATAAATAGAGAGCAGCTGGGCAGAAAGGCAGAGGAACTCAATGCTTGCTATCCCTGCAGCACCTGTGCTACCACCGCAGCTCGAACTCTCAGTCTTCATATTGACTTGTATTGATCTTACCTGTAGCTGACTATCTCATAACTGGCCCATGCAAATTTACCATTTAAATCCATGAGGACACTAGCCACTTTCTGAATTTGCACCACATGAATAAACTCCTTCAAGACTTCTTAGAATGAAAGCAGAAGCCAGGGTGAACACCTATTCTGTCACCATGAGGTCACAGTGTCCCAGTACCTTTTGGTAACATCTTTCTTTCCTGGTACTCCAAGCTTGAGATACTTTAGCAGTCTCTCTCTGTCTCTCTCTGTCTCTCTCTCTGTCTCTCTCTCTCTCTGACACACATACACACACACATACACACACACACACACACACACACACACACACAGAGAGAGAGAGAGAGAGAATAACATCTAAATTCTTCAGATGGTGTGTGAGTACTAACACTTAAAAAACAAGACAAAGCAAAACAAGAACAACAACAACAAAACCAAGTGCTACCTTCCCAGGTACATATAGCCATCTAGTCACACTTCCTGTGTGATTTCTTCTGTAAACTGAAATAGTTTGTGTCCTGAGCTCTGAACTCTGAACTGTCACAGCTCTGAGGCTTTGTCTAGCCCATTCTTTCTGTTTGGTGCCCCCTTTCTCCTACTCAGGAAATGAAATTCTACTGCCCTCGAGGCAAGCTCCAAATGTTTCCTGCAGCCACATCAATCTTTTCAAGACACTTTTAACATGCCTTCATCATGGAAGCCAGTGTTTTATTTTGTGGTAAAAGATGTGGGGTTTTAGAGACAGGAGTCTACTGATTCAGATCAGGGTCTCCCAAGCATCCCTTGAGTGGCTTAGTCTGTGGAGCTTCAGTTTCTATAGCCTATGAATGAAGCCTATGGTAATGTGGGGAGAGTGTTGTGGGAGCTCTGATGGGAGCAGTTGACAGGGGAATTACCTTAATTCACTCATTTGTGCATGCAGCAAATGCAGAGAATAAATTTACAGAGAATATTTATGTGCTCCAGACTTACAGGGGAACATTCTCTCAGCCACTGGCTCCTGGGGAGATGGCATTTCCATTATCTACAGAAGAAAGAATGAGCCACCTGCTAGAATGGACATCTTATACTGGTAAGACCTGTTGTTCTGGTTGAGTGATAGAAGACAGTCTGGCAAAGAACAAGTATCACAACAGACTGAAAAGATTGGATATAGGAGATGGGGTGAGAGTCAGTAATAAATTGGATTGCCTATGACCCACCCAAAAATGTTTGGACTTTCTGTATGGTGTTGTCAAAGTGTCTTTGTTTCAAGACTTATTTGAGAAGCAGGAAGAAGTGAAAGATGGCAGCATTTTCTTGGTCTTACTTCAGTAGGCTTAGTGACAGCCCCTCTCTTTGACTTAACAACCTTTATTCTGTGCTAGTAGCTTCTCAGTATTTTCTCTCAAACTGCAAAAACACCCTGAGACTTTTCTCCCTTAAGCAAAATAACCTGCTTCAAAGATTTTAATGGTGAGGTTTTCATGTTGTTTTGAAAAAACCGTAGCCTCCAAATGACGCACTCTGTTTGTGTTATGCTGTTCCTGGAGGAACTGAGGTTCCTGAGTCATAAGATGGCAGACATTGGCTCAGCCATTGGCTCCTGAAGAGACAGCATTTTCATCGTCTGCAAAGGGGAGAATTAGCCGCCTGCTTGAATCCACCAGTATGTGTGTTGGTTTAGGAGTTGTGAGGAAATGTACCCCTGACAAGAGCCAAGTTGCCCAGCCAGCCTCCCTTTATCCAGTGGGCCAATGCCAATCCTCATTGTTCTCGAGAGGTGATAGCAGGCGTTGTTCCTTGTGAGGAGATGGTGGCATTCTGGCAGGGTCACCATGGTGTTAAGATGCATAACATTTGTCAGGATTGCCTAGGACTTCTGGAGGTTTAGTTATGAAACTTGTTAATTGAGCTATAAATATAGCTACAGCCTTTGCCTCCAGTGAGGCAGTGTGTTAATTTGGGTTTGGCAGGGGGATGATGCAAGCTGCCAATGTTATGTTAGGATTAGTAACGTGCGGTACATTTTAACTCCACTTGCCCATGTGCCACGCTTTCCTCTCTGTTTGTTATCTTTGTGAGAGAAGAGAGCAAGAGAAAAAGCAAGCTCATCACCGTGGGCATCTTACATTAAGGGTATTTATCTGTGAGCTGACTTTTCAGCCCCTAGCTCTCCAAGTCGAAAGTGCTAGGAGCATAAATGAAGAAAACCATGGAGAACCCCACTAGAGGGCTCAGCTCCAGGCTCCTACCTGAGATTATAGAGTAACTACACTTGGGAACAGACGTCATTTGGCTCTTTCTCTGTCCAGAAAACCCCTCTCTATATTCAGGATATCTTTCTGTACCTTAAAATGAAAGCAATAATAAATCGTTTTCAACATATGAGATACATGTGGGATAGAGTTGCATTCATGTGCCTACATGATGCTGTTTCCTCATTAAAAGATAAATGAGCCAGTGGCTCCCTCAGTGAGAAAAATCTATGCGCATTTTAGACTTCACATGAGGGCAAACTTGACTATATACACTGTGCTCACAAGAGGACGTTAGAGAAGGCAGCAGCAATAGATATGAACGTGCCTCTTTGAATTAGTTTAATATGAAGTGAACAAATGAATGATGATCTCAAACTGGTTTAGGGCCAGTCTTTGCAGGCCAGTTCAATAGCCAGGTCTGCTTTGCTTTCCTAAAATACATCAGCTACCTGAAAATCATATGGCAAAAATAGAGATTCCTGGGTTTTGGCAATAGAAGAGGGTACAAAATTAACTTCAAACTGAACTGCACAGAATCATTCCTATTTCTTCTAGGGAATATAGTTTGAGTAAGGGTCTGAAGGAATGGGGGGCAATTCGGCCTTCTGCAGCTCTCTGGAGTCTGGGCTGATAGCAATTTCCCAGTTATAAAGTGTTAAGGAGGAACTGGGTTGAATGAAATCTGTACTTTTCTCTCTGAGGCATGCTTCTCCCTTCTGATAGGTGGACTTTTGTCTACTCCTTTTCTGTTTGGTTTTATTTAATTAGAGCCCTGTGTCTTTTGTTCCTTCTGGGTTGAACTCTACAAAGAAAGGTGCTATATCATGAACATGTAGCTGATTTGAGTGAGGCTTGTATAATTGTTGTTATTATTATTTGCAATAAAACTAGAACCCACCTCATGTATAGCAGCTGTTAACTGCATTTCCTTTAGTCCTTTTGGTATTCATTTGAAATGCGTTTTAGAGCCCATCCAATAACCTTGCTGCAAACCAGCAATTAGAGTCTGACATCTGAATAGAAAGAATGTGGAACAAGCCATAGTTGTACACGGAAACTTTTAAAACAATGTCTCCTTTAATATATTCTTTACCAAAAAACATTTTGAGAAAATGATTATAGTCTCACTAAATTCTGACATGCTGAAAAAAAAATGGCTGTTCATTCTTTGAAAATTTGTTCTAACTTAATGATTGTAAAATTGAAATAATAATAATAATAAAAAGCATCAGGCTACATGGGCAGCCAACCTCTCCTCTGCTCTCTGCACCTCTCTCAGACTTGACACAGCCTGACAATATTAAGTTCAGCAATTTGAGGTGGACAATGAGTGTGTCTCCCCACAATGTGATGACTTTGGCGACTGGAGAGTCTGGAATCAAATTGGTAGTATTATTAGTGTCTGAAGCATGGCCGTTATGGGCAGTTGTGGGTTTTTGTACTTAGGCACCCGGCCGAGTAGGCAAGTGTGGGCTGGAATCTAGCCCTGTTGCTGCTTGCCAAGCTGTGTGCCCCAGGCTGGGGCTGCATTGGCCAGAGGAAAGGGCCTTTCTGCAATTTGTCTGCCAGGGTGGAATTCCATTTTGTTACTTGCACAAAGATGCACTATGTTCTAGAAGTGGCCTTGGCTAAAAATATCATTGAGGTGGTCTGGTCGTGTCTTATCCTATCACTACAGTAGAACAATCTTGGGTTCTACCAACCCACTTGTTTACCTCCCATGAGTGGGAAGAGGAAGGAGCTTTCTAATGTTGTAATATTATATTAAAAACCAAGTGAAGGTGGCAATTCTCTGCTGTCTTCCTTTAGGAAACCAGAAGTCTGTAGGGAGAACCTCTTTGGGTTGATATGGAAGGTAGGGAGGAACAGCAGAGATCTTTAACCTAACTTGGTGATTGTAGACATGAGTCTAGTTCCAGAGATTTCTGTTGCTTATCTTCCCCAGCCTTGCTTTCTTCAATAAGAAAGGTATCGATTCTTTTGGGATCTCAAAAAAATATACTTTGATCATATCCATCCCTCTTAATTCACCCCAGACCATTCTCTGCCATTCCAACCATAATTAATAAGCCATTGAATACAATTTGCCATGGCCATATACTTGCGAATATGGGAAGATCCACTGGAGTGTGGTCCTAAGAGCCAAACCCTGCAAGAAAACTCACTCTTCCTTAGAAGCCATCAACAGTCAGTTACAGGTGGAAGCTCATGAATCGCTTCCCAATTCATACTAGACTCTTGATTGAGTTGACTATGTGAACTCAATCATATCTGCTGGGAAACATATCTGCTGGGAGTTCATGGGGACAACAGTCTCATCGTGTCTAGAAAGTCTGTTTTGTTCCAGTTCTTCCCGATGTCATGTCTGACCACATAAGGAAAGAAACATGAAGATGGGTAGATTTTGGCTAACAGTTCCAGAAGTTTCCATCTGTGGCTGTTTTTCTCATCACTTGGACATTGCATTTATGTTTACAAACTACACTCTGATATCCATACACAATGCTTAAACTATAAGAAAAAAAGGAGGAAAAAAACCAGCAAAAACAGCTCTGTCCATGCTTAAAATTATCCAGTGCCCTTGAACTTACTGGTGGACTCAGTCATTTGTTAAAGCTTCAGATTATTCTGTAGAGTGATCTCCGAGGCTTACTGATCAGTATGGAAAAAAAAAAAAAAGGTGGTGTTATAGTCTTGAACTACATAAGGTTTAATTACATGAGTCTTCTTTGCCTTCCTCCTTTCTCGTTCATGTTTCTTTATGAAGATGGAGGTGTAAAGAATTTATCAGGACTAAAATAATAACTAATATAATGTTTATAAAATAAAAGTTCATGTGTTTCTCTATACATTAGTGTTTGTTATTAGCACTGTCCACATCTCTGGTGGCTGCTTGGTTTGTATTTTTTTGTTAGAGGCACATGACCCCCAACATGTTGACTTACTTAAAGAAGAAATAACATTTAAGTGTATGCTTATAATAAAGGTTTATTATTAATATCAACACTGCTTTAAAAGTACTCTATACTGTTCTACAATGCTCAAGTCTTGCAGTGTCCTAGAAAGAGGCAAGTCCTTCTCATCTGTCCCAAGATAGCAGAGAAAATATATTTGACTGTGTTCATAGATTGGACATTTTTAATAGAAAAGGTCTCAGTCGGAGGACCCCGATACCTTAATGACACCAAGGCAACTATAATGACACCAAGGTAACCAAATTACCAATAATTTACCAGGGTTTTGAGGAGGAAATTTATTTTTTAGAACAGACAACAAGACACTTTTATACCAGAAGCTCTCTTTATAATCTGTGATTCCATCTCAATCTTTTTTCTTTAGGGACAAGTTCTTTTGTGGTTGTCATTGTTGTTGCTGCTGCTGCCGCCACTGCCACACTGCTGTTGTTGTGTTTGTGTTTTTCACTTGTAAATGAGACCAGCATGATTTAAGGCTTGAAGTACAGTCTTTATAACTGGTCATTTGGTCAGTATTATTTTCTTTGAACAATAATTAAGCCATTTTCCCATTTATTTTCTGGATACTAAGAAGTTTGCAGTGTGTTAGTTTCAGAATTATGTAGGAATATTCTCTTCAGTCAAGCTTTAGTTTATGAAATCTGAATACCTACAGACCATTCCTACCATTTTATCTCATTGTTTTTAAATGTGCATACTGTGGAAGGCAGACCAGTCATGTTGTGAGTTAAGCTGGACTGAATTGTTGATGGACAGAGAATGAGTTTACTAGGTGATTCATCCAATCCTTTTGAAAGCAGATTATGAGTGAGCACATGGGTGAAAAACGAATCCATATATACTGCCTTTCTATATGTTCCTGTCACAAGCATACACAACATCATAAACTGTAGGGGAAGACTTTGCGATCTGTGTCAGATTGATGTCTATGCTCCACAGTCCTTGCATCACTAACCTTGCCTTGTCCTGTATCAGCCTTCATTCCCCCAAGGTAAATAGACTGAATTTCTTTTAGCTTTTCTTCTCAATTAGCTACCAAAATTTGAGGTGTCACTGAGTGTCCCACAGACATGGAAGGCCCCTCTCATAATGTTTGAAGAACATGAGCTTCTCCTGCCTTTTACCAGCTCTCTGCTCTCCTATTAGTGCTCTCCAAGATAAATGCAGCCACACAAGCATTTTCTTTCTGGCTCCCACCACGTTGTAGAGATGGCGGCGCTCCTGCCCTCTGTTTGTATATAGAGCTGTCTGAAATGCATTCGGGATCTCTTGAGGTGAAAAGAGTTATATAAACAGAGAATGTTATTATGGATTCTTACTACAGATGGAAATGACTGGGTATTCTCAAAATAAATAACATTTCACATTTTTATAGATATGTAACATAATATGCATGTGTGTGTGTGTATTTATATGCTTTCCATCTTGAATACACAGCCTCTCCTTCCCCAGCACTTGGATAAGCCATTCATTTTGCCTCCTGCTTTTCTGATTCTCTTCTTAAGAATTCATTTAATTGTTGCCAGCGTTTGGAGAGTTAGGATGAAGCGGTTGTAGGCGTCCTACTAGCTCCTGCCAGATAAGCAGCTATAGCAGTGAGGAGAGCTGAATGCTGAAAACACTTAAGTTTTGTTTTTCCACTTTCCTCTAAAGAGAGATCAATCAGCTTGCGGTTCAGCATAATTACAAATGGAAGATCCTAGGAGAGGTGCTGAGTTAACTTACTCACTGTGAAGCCCCTAGATCCAGAAGGTGCATGTTTGGATATAATGCTGTTCTCCTTGCTCCAACCTTATTAAACCTGTTTGTTTTCTTTGAGTTCTGGAGGGCATAGCATGCCACCTCACATTTACATTGATCAGTTTCAGTAAAACAAACAAATGAATATGGGCAAATGAGTGATAGGATTATCCTTTTTAGAAAAGTGCCATTCCCACAAGGAAAATCTCAAGTATGGGATCCTATGCCTGCAGTTTGCAGAAAAGAGCAAAGACACCAAAGACTTATTGTTAGCCAGAAAGAAGAAAGATTGGCATCTACAAGTCTAGGCAACACCAGGCAGACAACAGCTGGCTTTGCCAGCCCCACCTGGCTCCAGTACAGGACAGGCTAGCATCCTTGGCAGTTGCTGATGGGAAAGACAGACAGAAGCCAAGTACCCGGAGGCTGGCCAGTTCTGGTGGAAAAAGGTAGGAGGAAGGAGAGGTAACTGGGTGATGAGGCCTCAGGCCCTCAGTATGGTGCAGAGAAAATGACTGACTTTTGGGGATTCAGTCCAATTACAGTTATCCTTTCACAGCCAGCCATCTGGAGATGTCTGTAAGGCGACTGAACCATAATTGGGAGGTGAACCCAAGTGACAAATTTCAATTGTTAAAAGGATTTGCTAAGATTTTAAGGTAAGATTCATAGAGTACAGGGTATAGTACACAAACAGGGCTTTTGCTGGGTGCTGAGGTCTGCCGCAAAAGGAGACTAATTGTGCTAAAGACTCAATGATACTGTGATGGTTAACCTTTAATGACCATGTCTTAGGTACCAGAATCTATCACATGTGTCATCCATCCTAAGAATCTCTCCTAATGGAACCATTGTTATCATTTTTAGTTTAAAATGAGGGAATCAAGTTTAGGAAGTTTAAGCAGTGTGCTCAGGGTCACAGAAGTAGACAACTTTGTGGAGATTTGAAGACAAGCTGTTCAATACCTAGTTTCCATTCTCGGCAGGAATGCCAAGGGAATGGCTTTATATTTCAAGCGTCCAGGTCCAGTGGGTCCAGCTGGTGTGATGAAATTATTACATCATCATCATCAAACAGTTAATAATCATGTTTATGTTTATATAGAGTTCCATTGTAGTAGATTCCTCAAAAAGCTAGCTTGATTCACTATGATTCAATGCTGGATTTCATCCCTGGCTCCTAACTCTCTTATATTGAGAATTGACTGTACAGAAACTTAACTTGTACTTTAAGGATTAGATGTTTTAGATCCCACACACATAGATTTGGGGAGGCAGCACTGTGTACTGATATGGTAATATCAGATGATATAAAATTAGTTTCTACAGTAAAGTCACTATTTTTAAATCCTTAAAATTATCCACAAAATGATACTGGGTTCCCAATGAAGCCCCGTTGAGCCTCTATGATCTTCACAAATATCAGAATTGGTAACATGGAAGAGCTGGGATTGGACCAGACACGTAATTTCTCTCTAATGGAGTGCTTTCTCCATTGTGCCATCCATATTATGCTGTAGGGAAAGACTGTGTACAGTGTAGTTACATGAGAGAACACGTTTAATTTTATGCAGGGAGTTTGTGTCCAAGAGCGGGAGCTAACATTCATTCAATGCTTCAGTCATGAACTGAGTACTTGGTGTGCGTTTTTTATTTAATATTTGTGAAAACCAAGTTAAGCTCTTTGCATGGTTAGAAACCATAGTAAGAGGCTTGGGGAAGAATCAGGCAGGCCAAGAAAAAGGAATAGCATGTTCTAAAGTACAGAAGTGATGGGGTGTTTGTGGGAACTAAAGTGGTGTTGTTATTGAGTATAACAAGTATAGGGAGGGACCTGTGGGAATGGAGGGCGATGAGAGCTAGAGGTAGGATGTGAGGTTGGAACTGCATCTGCATCTGGAATGGGCCTTGAACCAAGGGTCAGGAAAGAATGCAATGACAGCTATTTGTACTGCAAACATCATTTGGGTGGCAAAGTAGAAAATTAACTTTTTCAACAAAACTTGAGAAGGAAGTCTGTTATTCCATTTTATTTAAAGTAGTAATTTAAACGATGGCTAGAACAAAAGATGCAGGAGGGTGGGGAAGAGGAGATACGCCTGATCTTAATACATCAATGAAACAACATAGAGCCCCCACACAGGAAAATGAAAGAATTTAGCCAGCAATTTTGCAGTTTGAAAGTGTTGACACTGAGCTTTGTTCTATTACTCTGTTACTTTCTGGACCAAATCTCCCTTCCCTCCTTTCCTCCCTCCTTCCCTCTCTCCCTTCTTGCCTCCCTCCCTCCCTCCCTCCCTCCATATCTCTCTCTCTCTCTCTCTCTCTCTCTCTCTCTCTCTCTCTCTCTCTCTCTCTCTCTCAGTTCGACAGTAAGTAGCATGATTCTAGAGACTGAGAAAATTGAACAGAAAGTAGTTGTACAGAAAGTTCTCTGCAACTGCAGACTCTTTCATTCAAGAACATCCTATTGATACAATCAATGAAAGAAAGAAAGAAGGAAAGAAAGAAAGAAAAAATAGATTATCTTCTTAGAGGTTCTTGTGCCAAATTCTTGTGCCACCGTGAAACTTTGAACTATCTTTGAAGAAGAATGATGCTGTAAGAGGGAGAAATAAAAAGTTCTGTGAAGATGGGTCTCCTCTAACTTCTCCCATAAGCCTCCTGCCATGAAAAGGCCCCAGTGTTCGAAGCCACACAAAGGTGCTGCATGGAATCACAGAAGCCATGCACTGGAAAGAAACATCAATGAGTTTTCAGTTCCCATTAAACGTTTGAGCCAGACTCTGCATCTTGTATCAAAGACCATCATAGTAACTATTGTGTGGGTAATACCTACATTGAGAGCATTTAACTTCCAATTAGTGCTATTGTAAACTTCTATATCAAGTAGACATCAGGCTTCCCATGCATTTGGAATTCTTTGTTGAGAGTATACATTGCTTTTTTTTCCAGTTATATTTTGTCCTGATAAGTACATATAAGAAATATGATATGGGACACTAACAACACACTCTCTCACTCAGCAATTGGGCGATTCAGCCATGTTAGTTACTTCCCAGAGAATCCTGCTACACTGTTCTTTGCATTGATCACACTAATGTCTACTTCATAAGGATGTTTATGGGGGATGTTCTTGGCTTGAAGGAGTGCTCAAAGTCATCCTTATTCTTAGCTTGGGATAGTGTACACAAGGAGACATGGGTTTAGCTTCACCCAACCTGGACTGGAACCTCATCCTTCCAAACTACAAAAGCAACAAGCTCACTCTGGGGGTCAGTTGGTGCATGGTGTGGGGAGGCAGATACGAAGGTCAGTCTTAAAGACACCCCACTGCACACTGTTTCCAACCCATTTTTTCAAGTGTTTCTTTAAAATATTTTAGTGAAAATTCAATAAAAAAATCTACTTTATTAAATGTTAAATGTATAGTGCTACATATTAATATTATAGAATAAAGATTTAGATTATGTATTTTCAGTAATTGAATCATCTACTTCAAGTCTTTGAAAGTACCTTCTCAGTATGGTCTATCCAGTGGGACCACTAATATAAAATGCAGTCCTTTTTTGGCAGAATTATTTTTTATCCATTCTTATTTCATTTTTTTCTCTATATATTGATATGAATACTGCTTGATATTGGGGGGGGGCTGTTTGTTTGTTTTTGTTTCTCCCAAAGCAGAATACATGCCTCCCAAGCACCAGAATGCGGATGGTTTGTCTTTCCATTTTATTTTCAGATGCTTGGTCTTACTGTGCCCAGGCTGGCTGAAGTCCTGGGCTGCAGGCCTGAATGACCATTCCCTATGGATCTGATCATTTACATCCCCCATACCCACCCACCCACCCCCACACACACAGTGCTTATAACAGTGCCTAGGATTCAGTAGAGGCAGAGTTGGTGTTTCCCTTTTCTTAACAGGACTTGATATATTTATTAATTTCCATAAAGATGTCAATTTTTCATGTATTTTGTTTTTGTTTTTAAATTTGTGGTTGTTAAGATAAAATCCCCAGGTATGGAGAGATGGCTCAGCAGTTAAGATTCTTACTGTTCTTACAGAAGACAGAAGAGTTTGGTTCCAAGAACCCACATTGGTGTCTCATAACTACCCGAAACTCCATTTATAGGCAGATCTGACACCCTCTTCTGACTTCTGCAGGCTTCTGCACACATGAGTTGAACATACATACACTCAGGAACACATACATGCATACATACATGCATACATACATACATACATACATATGAAATAGAATAATAAACATCTATGTTTTAGGAAGATGCAATCCCAGACACAGGAGCCCTAGTTAACACACTCAGAAGTCATATGTGACCTGTCACTTATAAGAAAGAAAGTCAACTCTCCAGACCCTCCTAGAGTAAGAAGGCTGGTGGTTACCTTTGTCTGCTTCATAGGAAGAAATAAAAATGTAAAGTATGTCTTTTCATCAATGATTTTCCTCTCATCGTATTATCATTAAGGACTTCTAAGACTGTAATGTCAGTCTGAGGCATTGCATAATAGACAGTAATTAAAGACCTAAATCTTGACTCAAATACTGCAGTGATATTGCTCTGAAAGGGAGAGAAATAAATTAAAATCTTTTTCGAATCACTGTATGGAAATACTTATTTGTAAATTCTCAACTTTGTGCATGTGTGTTGCTTTTAAAATAATGGTTATTTTAAGCCAATGAATAGTTTTAATTTCATCATCTATGCATAAGACTCATATCGAAATAATGAGAATTCTTAGTGATTAATTGAGCCACTGAATTGTGAGATACTAGTTAAATAGCTAAGGCAGGGGGAAATGAAAAAGATGTCTTTTACTCTTTTTTTCAAAGTGTTATAATGGAAACAGAAATAAATTATAATATGTTTATGTTTTAAAATGAGGACAGCAAATAGATGGCTGTAGTTTGAGAGGGTGGAGCAAGTTTCTTCCAGAGAAATATGAAATAGTACATAATTCAAGATCATGGACACCTTAACTCATAAATATAAATATAACTAGAGATAACTCATTTTTATTTATTAACACCTTGCTTGTATATGCTATTCTGGAACTTTATTTTGCTTAATTAATAATCTCTCTCTCCCTCTCTCTCTCCCTCCCCACTGTCTCCCTCTCTCTCTCTTTCCCTCTCTCTCACCCCCATCTGCCTCTCCCCCTCCCTCTCTCCGTCTCCCCCTCTCCTACCTAGTTAACCTGTCTTTCCTTCCCATGTTTGGGAAAGGTGAGATGAGAATAGATGGAACACAACAGTAAGAGATACTGTGGAAGGCCTAAGTCATCTCTGCCTTGTGCTGATGACCTGGGTCTATTGTCTTTATGGGATGCAGATAGTAAACAGATGTATTTCCCAGAGAAAGTCAGTCATACTAGTTATTTCTCCACTGTAAGGGGCATTCCAAGCGGAACACAGCAAGCTTCCTACAGAGCTGTCCTCAGCTGAAGCAAGCTGTGCATCCTCTCCTATAAAATGTACTGCAAACAGTAGAGATAGGAAGAGAGAATGTGTACAGTGGCTTACTGCATGCTAGCAGGTCTTTTCTGGGCTCCTAAATGTTAACTGGATAGTAATGTAAGTTATTACACTCATTAAATTAGGCCACAAACAAGTCAACAGTGATTCAGCAAAATGGCTTTGTTTGTATAGTGCAAGGAAGTCTGATAGATATCCAGTCACACATTTATGGCTAAATGGATGAAGATTTTAACATTACAGCCTAATAAAAACCCCATACTGTGTGATTAAATAAGAGGGAACGCAGTAAAAAAGAGAACGCATAATGACGGTAACATGTAGGTCAGTTACAATTTAATTGCCATTGCGCTTCATTGCCAACATATCAATTCTCTGCTGCTTAGCTGAGCAGAAAACAACAACTTAACATGTACACTGGGCCCGCTGACGAGTCGTCAAAGCCCACTTCCATCACCTGCCTGTGACTACTTCCTTCGCAGCCACTGAAGTCTTCCTGCTTTAATGGGATAATCTCACTGAAAGCCCCCGCTGCTTATTTCTTCCTCTGCTCACTGCATCAGTGATCAGTAAATTTACTTCACACTCTACATAGATGCTAAAATTAGATTGTTTGCATTACAACTTTCAATACTTCTGCAACAAGAAACACCTGCCTGCAGATTTATATTGTTTTGTTTAATGGCTTAAAATAAAGATAGCCTCACAGTGGCGATACCTTGATGTACAATATCGGAGGCACACAATGGCTGATCATTTTTCTTACTTATCCAATTTGTACTGTATTTCTTGCCATATAAGGTATGGCTTCATTATCATTAATTGCAGCTTTAGAAAAACCAAGGAAGTATTTATTCTTGCCAACTTCACTGCAATTTGACTTATTCAGTGCAATGAAGGAAGGAGGGGGAACACTGTGTATTTAACTTTTTCTCCTGGATCTGGATAATTCACACAGATCTCAAAGGGGCTTTGGCACCTTTTAAAAATGTTAGCTTTAAAGAATTGTCTGTCTAGCACACTTATGCTGATCTATAGTAAAGACTTAACGGAGTACATAACCGAACTATTAATTCAGGTGCCTAAGGTGACATTTTTTTTTATCCAGCTTAGTGTAGTCTATTCCACATAGAATAGAGCACAGCTCCCAATTTAAAAATGAGCCAGAGAAGCTCACTAACTTTATTAGAATGATTAGAAACAGCAACTTTTAAAAAAATTATCTCAAATTTCGTATTAATTCTTATTTGTGCGAATCAGGTGTACAGAGTTCAGTTGTTCTCAGTGTGTTAGTTCTGCAGATGCACTTTTGTGCTTCTGTATCTCACTTCACATATCCGGATAAAATCCTATGTCACCTAACACTGTGAGCGCGAACTTTAACATCACTGATGTGTGAAACAAAAGCCCCAGGATTAATCTGTCTAGACTGATGTGTTGAAGAAGGTCTAGGAAAGAGAATGCTTGAGTGTGTCTTGGAGATTTAAGAAGAGTCTCCTCCCTGCTTTCAAGACTGGGTAGTCATGTTTTTGGAATGCTAACTTATGAGTTAAGAATGGATACATAATAATCTGACAGTATAATAATTAAGAAAATACAGACTACCGCCTGCCTGGTTTTTCTCCCTTCTCCCTTTTGCTTTACTCTCCACAGAGCAGAATTTGGGTTGCTTTTTTTTTTTTTTTTTTTTTTTGAGTTCAACCAGGGAGAAGACCAAAGTAGTGCAGTGCTTTTGGTTTCCATGGTACTACTTATAAAGATTATGCAAAGTGCTTAATGAATAAGTAACTCCTCTTAACACTTTGCAGATGATACACTTAAGAGATTTGGACAAAAATAACAATATGAGTGAAAAGTTAGCTATAGTGTTCCAAATGCCGATTTTCTACATACATCTGTCCTTCGGTGCAGCAAAGTGGTTGGCTTCTTCTATGGCTGTTCTCCAGTATCCCTCCTAATGTCCAATACAGGTCAAGGCTTGCCTCTGTCATGGGTGGTCCCTTGTCGGTCCTGGGCAATCCTGACTATCAGAATCAATGATGCTCATCCCCACTAGAAAATGAGTACTGATGTATGCACAAGATGTGTGTTAGGCTGGCTGTTCACACTGTAGAAATCTCAGCCATGGGGGAGGGAAACTGAAGAAGTCCTACCAGCTCACCACTATCTCAGTAGATTTTTTTTTTAACTAGTGAAAGTTCTTTCTGCCTTTTAATCCTTACTCATCTGTTGAGGGGTCATTTACATTTTTTCTGCCCCTGTTAGAAATAAATTGTAAGTAAAATACTCATCTTTACAAGAAACATATATCATCTGAAGGGACAAATGCATTGATTTTTTTTTCAATAAAAAATATGAGCTTTGTAGATTTGCAAGCCTGGCCAGCTAAATATAGCAATATGTTAATTTCAAATTCACAACAATGGCTTTTGCCACATTATTGTCCAAAGAGCTTTTTAACCATATGTTAACTTACATAAAAATAGCTTGAAAAAGTATTGAAGGAAACTGAGATTTCAAGTGTTTTTAGATGAAAGATTTGAATCTTATTTATGACTTACCCAGTGCCTCCATCTTGATCAAATCATTCCATTTTATCTTCAAATTAAAGAAAACTTGGCCAATTCCTACTATCAAACTTTGTTTAATGACTTGGAGAATAGACTCACCACCCAACGCAACAATACTGAGGATCTTAATTCTTGTTTAGCATTGGTGGCTGCAACAGTAAAGGCAGTCAGTATTCTCTAAGACTTAATTTAGATCTTTCTGAAAGCAGGTAATATAGATAGATAGATTAGATAGATAGATAGATAGATAGATAGATAGATAGATAGATAGATAGATAGATGTATGGACTAGCAGAGGAAGTGCTATATGTGTGTGTGTATGTGTGTGCGCGCTAGAGTGTGTGTGTGCACATGCGTACATGCACACATGTGCTTGTGTGTGTATGTGTCTCTCTATCTGATACCATGTTTCATTTAACATAACAACGTCTACTTGCTCCAACATATGCCTTTCATAAGCTTATCTGAAACCGTGACACAATTTTTGGAAGCTCACTAGACTTTAGAGTGATTGCAGCCGGGCGGGCGGTGGTGGTGCACGACTTTAATCCCAGCACTTGGGAGGCAGAGGCAGGTGGATTTCTGAGTTCCAGGCCAACTGGTCGACAGAGTGAGTTCCAGGACAGCCAGGGCTACACAGAGAAACCCTGTCTCCAAAAACAAACAAACAAAAAAAGAGTGATTGCAAATGAAAGAGGATACTTGGTTATTTGCTGACATTCATGCTTCTAAAGTTTCAAGCTCTGCTGTTACTGATCTTGATTTTACACTCAGATGCTTAACCCCACATTTATAAGTGTCTTTTGCCTCAAAATGAACATGGTTGCCTTCCCTACCTGGCATCATCATTCCCTGCCAAGAAATTAGATTACAGCAAAATTTGTGGAGGAAAAAAAAATCAACCAAGACATCTTAAAACTTTATCCCATGTATCTTTTCCAATTCATTCTACAGTCCTTGTATGTTTTTGAGTGTCTATGAGCAGTGTCCCTGTACCTGGAACCATGCTTCTAGGTAGTTAGTTTCTCAAATAAAATGGCAGATATTTTTATTTCCCTAGGGTCAAACCAGATGTCTATTTCTTTTTATCTTTCCTTATTAAATTATGTTTACCTGAATACATCGGGTTCATTTCACCTAGGCAGGATGTCCCATTAACCATGACAAGTAGAAGGTTGTGAGATTAATGCCCTTCCTGAGTTTGAATTAGTGTGTCAGCATCTTTCCAGACTCTGGACCACAGGATATAGGAAGAATTCCATAATGGATCTTAGCCTCTTACTGAACTGCTCTAATATTATTCTTATAACAAGACTACTTTTAAAGAGGCTCATTATTGGCTTCATTAGATATGTTACTTGCATCAGTGGCCATAGTAACATGTATAATATAGGAGAGGTTAACACAGCATATTTTTTATGCATTATATGCCATACAGCTTGAAGTAGCCAAAAGGTTTATGGCGATGTAATTGGTAGTTAGTGTGAAATTTGTAAGACAAATAGACAATATCTAGGGTAACCCTTCTAATCCTCTTCTTTCAGTTTTTTACAGCCACCAAAGGGCCTCATTAAAACAGCAGTCAGCACCTTAGTGAAAAGATACAGTGCTCAGAGTGCCCAAATGTGACAGAAAATCTGCATTTTGTAAATCTGACACCTTTGATAGATTATACAGTGTGAAGCCAGTTCTTCTAAGCATTATGATAACGCTAAAGGTTCTCGTCTGAATCCAACTTTGCTATATTCACTAGCTATAACAATGTGAAAAGGAGCCAATTGAATAAAACGAAGCTTAGAAGGTGGAGAGGAACCTTTTCTGCAATACAAAGCTCTTTGCATGCAAAGGAACTGAAGCACAGCTGTGGGCTTTTCCAAGGACCACTTAATCTTGGGGCAACACTGCTTTGCATATGAAGATATTGCTTAGGAATATACCAGTGTTTGTGTGAAACAATATTTAGTCTTGCATATGAAGAAACTAGCTTATAAACTACATGAAAATAATCATTGGTTTTTCATTTTTTAAAAAAACAGACTTATGTTTAATAAGTTATCCAGAATATGGGAGTCAAGGAAAACCTTCCTTTTTATTTTACAAAAGATACCTATGAAATATGAGATTTTGGAAGGAGGCAGTCCAAAGCAAAGACTGCAAACATGGGCACATCTTTTCATTGAACTTGAGGTAGCTGCCATAGCAAAACAGGATATGTTTGAATGACACCAGAGACTGGAGAAGTAGTATTACAGCTATCCTAAGCAAAGATCCCACCATCCAAACGGCACATGATCTCCTCAGCCTACAGAAGAGTTTGGTGAGCCCCTTTTCTGAGGAGTCTATTCCCAGAGCTTCATTCAGGAATATTTATTTAGACAATGAACAGACGACAAAGATGGAAGCTAAAGAATGATCCACAAGAAATATTGCCTCTAATAATTCTATTATATATAAATTATATTTTCACTGTCACCATAGGGAAGGACGGTTTAATTTTATAATGGAGCTCTCACACCATTCTTACCCCATTTGGTGCTGACGTTAATGTTTCCTAACTGTGATTGGATGCTCTCTCATGCCCTCATGTCCTTTGCCTTGTCCTATAACTGAGCACTGTCCCAGTGCAGCTATCCTCAGCAATTCCCGAAAAGGGAAGCAACTCAGAAACCCACTCTCCAAAGGCTTCTCTTTTTCTTGTTATACGATACTGCATTTAGCTAGAAATTTCTTTTCTCAGAAAAAAAAAAGTCCTTTAAATAGATTCCTAGACCATTTGACATGTTCAGCTTATAAACTTCATGAGCACACAAATTATTTAATATAATAGTATAGTATATTTGCTAAACAGTAAAAAGATAGAAAGGATGCTGAAACCTCATTTTGCTTTATGTTTGAATGCACAGCATGGCAGCAGAGTGCTATGTGTAACAGCTGCAATTCAAGCGAAGACACATCTGCCTGTTGTGTATATTTTAGTATTGAAAGTATTTGAGGGCAGACTGATAATCAGATCTAAGACAAGTAATCACCCGTCCTTCTGAGATACACATTGCCATTGATTCCTGCTGAAATTCCCTTCTTAGGGTTTGATGTAGAATGACTTTGAGTTTATTTACTGAAAGGGTTGGATTTTTCCCCTCGTTGTGATAAAATAAACCAGTTCCTATTTAAATGATTCCATTTAAGTATTTGTAGTTATTAATGCAGTTTACAAAAGAAACGTTCCAATGACAGGAACCTTGAGAGTAACTCTTGATGTTCTGGAATGGATATTGCATTTTTTAAACCCTTTTTAACAATAATCTTGGACCTGTCTCTACTTTTGCTAAATTCAGGGGTGTTTGGGGGGTTGGGGTGGGGTAAGAGCTATTAAATTTTAGTCAGTTGCTGGAGGGAGTGGCAGCCTTCTTGGCTGAAACACCTACTTGAAATTACTCTTTGGGAGAAAGGAGAGAGAGAATTGCCTCATCAGACCCATCTTTCAACCAACCAATCCTGCGACTCTCACTGTTCTTAATTGTTGACCTCTCCATGCGGGTCATGCCGTGTGGTAGCAGCTCTCCCTTGGAATAAAGATCCACAGTACCTCATCAGAATGTGCTTGTTAACAGTGATAATGGTTCACGATCCGCACGTAGCCATGTGAAATACAATATCCTCTTTTAGAATGTGGAGGTTTCAGGCCTAAATTAATACCTTGGTATGTGTGTCATTATATTATCTGAAAATCATTTTATATGAAAAGAGAAATATCCATGTGATGCTTTTGTTCTCCAAAGAGTTTGAAGTACTGGATGTATTGAATTTGGGAGAGGAAGTTATTGTGTGCTATCTGCTGCTAATTGCTGAATAGCCTTTAGCCTTAAAATACTGCCTTCACTTGCTACGTTGCAGCATTTGAAAAACATATTTTAGAAAGTTATATTTTTTTCATCAAATAAATATTTGAAACATATGTTACATTATATTAGTGGGGCCTGGGCTTTTTAAAAAAAAAAAAATCACATTTTAGAGTGAATTCTCTTGGTGTACATGGCTGGCCTTGCTCTGCAAACTGAACTTAAATGGGGCATCATGAATAGAATGTGTGGGTTTAAAATTCAATGGATTATTCACATCTGTTAGGTGCGAATTAAAGAGCACTGAAATAATGCATTCTTATGTCTTAGCTGTCACTGCCAAAGGCTACTGACTAGTCTGTATCAACATCTGTGTTCGTTCTCGCCTAGCTCTCCTGAGTCAGTGTGCCTGAACATTTTGTTTACAACTGGAATTTTCAAAAGTAGTTTTAAGCCTATGCTTGATGCACTATTTTACTGAAAGTTATTATTAGCAAGTATTAGTTAGGGATTATATGAACAATTAGTCCTAAAGAACATTAATCAAATGTTTTGATTCATATTATTGAAAGGACGTCAGCCTCTTGAAATAGCAGAAAAGGAAATAAAAATAAATAAAGGTGCCTGTATTTTGACAGTGATATTCCACCTCTGGTTTCCCCATGCACAAACATAAACATACATCTCTCTCTCTCTGTGTGTGTCTCTCTCTCTCTCTCTCTCTCTCTCTCTCTCTCTCACACACACACACACACACACACACACACACACACACAGAATCATTCAAATGCCTTTTCTTTCTCTGACAAAAATATTCATTAAAAACATTTCACTGTGCTGCCTTTTAATATAGCACGGGCATTCAACCTGCACGGGAAGCTTCCTGGAACCGCACAAATACTGTGTAATTATCTGGTGGCTCCCTGCTGGCTGCTGCATATTCCAAGCACAAAGTGAGCGGTGCATTTCCAGGGCCGACTCCTGTCTTCATTGTCCCTGCTTGGAATATGAAGCCTCAGTTCATTATAGTAGACCTGATCAAACTTGATAGATTTAGCCATTATTCTTGACTGTGTCAACTTTCCGCAGCTTTTCCCCCTCCTTGGGCTCTTTTGTTTTGCCACCCAGGGAATGCAGAATATTCTGAGCTTAGGCTTCTCTTTTTCTAGCCTCTTCTTTCTTCCCTCCCTCCCTCTCTGGGCTCTCTCAATCCCCCTCCTTCTCCCTCCACCCCATTTCTTTCACTATCTAGCCTGCCTGCTCTCTCTCTCCCCCTCCCACCCAGACAAGCCAAGGATTCAACAAATAATGTTCCTTCCACATCATGTGATTCAAGGAAAATAAAGCTTGCAATTTTTCTCTCAATTGTCTTCTTTGGTTTTGATCCCCCCCCCCTCCCCGTTACTATAAAAGAATTCTGCAGCAATGTTGACATACAAGGCAGAAATTCTTTGAAAATCCTTTTCTATTTCCTGTTACGGGCTCAGCAACTTTTGCCCTAGGATGTTGTGGTGTCAGTTGGATTTTTTTCCGGCGTTGGGGGTGGAGGTGGGGGAAGGGGTGTCTGTTTCCTGACAACTTTTAAGGGAGTCTTGAGAGCTCATCTTTTCAAGGACCTTCCCCATTAGGCTGACTTAGCACCATTTTAAGTCTCAATACATTTTTCTTTGCAAAAGACATTAGATCCTTTTCTAGGTAAATCCAGATGTTGATACAATTGGTTTAGCTGAACAGATTACTTTGTAGTTTTCGAGAATCCAATATCCTAGCTCTTAACAAAAATTTTAAGTTAAAAAATAAATTTAGTAATAATAATAATAATTATTGTAATAATGCAAGCCACACCAATATAACTGGTGCTACAGCAACCTCTAACTGTCATAGAACACATGCACTAAGACACTAAGAATTGCTACTGAGCTTAAAACACTTATAAGTTCAATTTCTCGTTGACTCTTGTTAATGAAGATTTTTGCGGCCAGACTATATATATTACTCACTTTATAAATTGTTTTGCTTATGGTTTTGGGATCCTTCTGGTGCTACTTAGATACAAAACAATGCTTACAAAGTCCATATTATTAATATGCTAAAACAAGTATAATGATCTGAAAAACATCTTCTCACCCAGAGTCTTTGCATAATACAAACCATTCCCTAAGCTCTCCTTCCTTTATATTCTTAGTTTTTGAAAGCCAAAGCTAAGCTGAAGATGTGATACTTTTCAGCAGGCTTGCTCTTCGGACTCTGATTGGCCATTCTGGTTTATACTTCCACAGACTATGAGGTAAGTAACCACTGTAGCTTAAACTTTATATTATCAGGCTGCAATTAAAAATAAAACAATTATTTTTTAAGAGTGGCAATTCAGTCCTACCAAAAGCTTCATGGCATCTTAAAATGTAAATTGCCATGAAGCAACACAAAGGAGAGAGGGAAGATTTTTGAAGGCAGTCTTACTGATCACTTAATTCACCCGCTGCATATCCACTTGGCATAAGGTAATTAGAGTGCCACATTGCTGTAAAGACGGAAAGCTTAGGGTCCCATTCTGACTCACCCAGACGATAATACATGATTAGAAGTCAGTGACAGATCACAACTGCTGAATGACCCACCAAGGTCTTATCAAGGGCAAATCGCGTAATTAGCATGCACTTCGCTGGCAAAGGAGTACAACGCTATTGTTCCCGCACAATCAAATTAGCCCTGCCAATGAGGTCAGCGTTCTGTGACCTTAGAGACATTTCATGTTTTATTCCCTCCTCCTTGTTATACACACACACACACACACACACACACACACACACACACACTGACCACACATGCATACACACACTGAACCAGTATCCTGTGGACACTAGAAATAAATTTCATGGAGTCATTTTGGATGTACACCATTGACTTTTTAGTTTATCATATGTAGAATGAGGAAAGCGGCTAATGTAGCCTGACCCTGGGGGACATATATGTAATGGAGCCACTTTGACATAAATTCAACCATCTAGTAAGGCTTGGATCACACGTTATTTGCACTTAATACATGGATACCATCTGCAGAGTCCTAATGAAGGCTCATTTGAACTGCAGGTCTCTCCTTCCATTTAGCGATCAAAGCCATAGGTGACCTGTCCACTCTGCCTCCCCTGTTGGCATTTTCTCAAGCTTTATGTGGTGCTATGACCATAAGCTTCTCTGAGAAATGATCACGTTTTAGGAATATTTGAATTCTTCTTATCACCCAGTCCACCTAGCAGCCAGAGCACCGGTGGTCTGTGCCACCAACTCAATGGACTGGATACTATTTTAGAATGCAGCTGCTTCAGGGTCTAAGATTTTTCCTTGAGGGGTGGGTGACATGTTGACCTATGGTCTGCAACGTTGTCTCATCTGCCTGGTGGGACCCAGGCAGAGAACTCATAAACCAGTTGCCTGACTAGCTCAGGAATTACTAGGTTGTCTGGCCCCAAACTTAGTTTTTATCTGTTCTTCATCCTCAGTCCTGTGTCTGGCTTTTCTCACTGTGCAGAAGCATATGTTCTCCCTCGCCCTGTTGTCTATCCTTCTTTCTGTGCCCTCTCTGAACCTGGATTACTGTCACCCACCCCATTCCATATGACCTGCTTCTGAACTTCTATTGATTTTTTTTTAAAAGATATGTTTATATCCTGTCTATTGAAAATCCAGCTTTGTGTTCCTTCAAGGTAATAATGAAGATAGTTTCTTCTCTTAAGAGCTAAATAATTCAAGTTTTCATTTTCTGAATCTTGCCCAGACATGATTCACAATTTACTACTATTAAGATAAGGCTTATACGAGCTGAGATTTCATGACATTTTGGGAAACATCGAGTCCAAATTTCAGTGTTAATGAGAAGTCTGGGGAATATGATTTGGTAAGGGGTGGGGGCTCTGCCTTGGAGTTATCATTGGGAAGTTGGAAACTGCACAGTGTGAGAGGCTTTGGCGGGATGGTGAAGTAGAGAAGCATTGCCTTGAATATCAGATGATGTAGGCCTTGCACTGGCTTTGAACTTGACTAAGGTGTGTTTTTGTCTCCACTGTTGGCTTGGATGTCCTCATGTGCAAAATGACCAGACTTGGCAAAAATTTTGTTCTGATAACTCCTCAAAATAAAATCCTACATTTTTGTTACATGTGCTTGAAAGCCTTCTCGCAGTGCTGTGGTTCTCTGTAGTAGTTAGTTGTGATCACCAGCACTTGTATACAGCTCTGGTCACTGTAATCAATAACACTAAGCCTTAGAGACGGACCTGGGAAGTCTCCCACCACAGGGAGGAGAGGGCTATGAATATCTCTTTTGTTTGTAAGCTTTCTTCGTCTCCCATAGTTGACACATACACCTTCTATAATTAAACACTACAGAGGGGAGAAGCCAATGAAAGCAGAACTGATTTATGTTTAAATACTATCTTCCCCAAGTGTTACTAAGGAAGCAAGTTCATCTTTGAGCCAATTAAATAATTCCAGCTCCAACGTGGCCTCTTCTGTAATTGTTCTGTTTTATGATGGTTGTATTTTAAGAGTCAATGCATTTTTACATCTGTATTGAGTTGGTTTTGTGCTTTCAGGCATATTTTCTTGAGTAGATGAGGGTTTTTGATTGACTTCTGAAACTAAACACTATAGATGTTTTAAGAAAAAAGAGACCTAAAATAGATTTTAGCATCACAGAGTTCTCCCTAAGAGTTTCTTTCTGGAGTATTACATTTATTATAAATCCTTTGCCATTTGTGGTATATGCAAAACAGAGCTTTCTTCCCTTGGATAGCAGAAAGATCATTTATAAAACTCTGTTGATTGTGCAAATACAGGGATGCGTCTCTTCAATGAGAATTAATACTGTCTGTCCGTAGAATGGTAGCAATATTCATTGTGCCACAAAAGTTCCTGGAATCATCATATTTATAATGATTGTGATAAGCTATTCCATCCTCCTGGTATTTAGCCTTCATGGTAACTTCTTTTTGATGAAAAATATAGAGAATTATGCACAAAGGAGCAGTTTTTATACCAGTAATGGAAATATTAAAGAGAGACCCATTTTTTATACATTGTCTATCTAATAGAGATTTTATGGCATCTGTAAAATATAGACACTGCACCTTGCAGCACTGTCTCTGCCAGGAGGGTGTATGCTAATTTGCATAAGTTGTATATTTACATATGTGTGTTCTGTGTACATTATATGTATCACATAAAAATAGAAATCATGGCACCTAAAGTCTCAGGGACAGCCCCATCTTAGTTATCCAGAGCAAACGACAAAATTCCCCTAACAAACAGGATTAAAATTCACTCCTTTCAAGCATCCCAGGCATTTATTCCTTCCTTTTCATTGAGCTACATTTGTCTGATTTAACAAGATAAGATTTGAGTGCTGATGCAGCCCGTTGTTAATGTGGCAGCCGCATCCACCATAGCATCGACACTCAGCATCAGAGGGATGCATAAATCAGGTATTCAAAAAAAATTAGATATGCAGCGCACCGGTTTTATAGTCCCAGCCTCAGAAATTGAAATGGCCCAGATTAATGTATTATATCTTACACACTGTCCGAGTGAATCAACTTTAATATATTGAACAGATTCGCAGAACAAGACTTTGTTATCTAAGGAGCACTCGGAAGGAGGAATTGACCTGAGGATTTGATTTGGTTCAGGTAGTTCATGTTGTACAGCAGCATTTGAATAGTTTCGCAGAAAAATAAAATTTGTATTAGAAATATTTCACATCATTTCTGGGCTCTTCCACCCAGCAGCTTTGGAGAGGGCCAGTATCACAGAAACAATGTCCAGCTGACATAGGATTTTAACCTTTTCCTCTGTGGCAACAAAACAATATAATTGTAATTTTAATGCAGGCTGCAGTTTCTCAGCAAGGTAGCTTGTATGGGCAGAATTTAACGAGGATTTTCACTGAAAATGAAATGCCCATTGAATTACCCTACAATAGAAGCACCACAGTTTGTAGCCCTGAATCCCCAACAGCTTGCTCTGGGTTGATGCTGCTTTATGAAGAAGCTGCTTTTCTACCACTGGATGTACTTCCAGGGAATGATCCACTTGGATGCGGTACAAGGTTGAGATTGTTGATTTTATTCTTGCCAGGCTAGGATAACCATTCTGAGGAAATGGTTTTGAGTTATGAAGCCAGAGATGATGTGTCCACTTCCCATAGTTGTCTGCAAAGAGAAAGATTCTGCATTCAGGGTTGTATGGCATCACATTCTCTATTCTGTTTCCAATACCACTGCCATCTAGAAGGTCTTATTCATGTATCCTCAAGATAATACCCTTCTCCCAGGATAACAGTGATGGAGCCAAAAATCATACCTTACCTCTTGGGGTAATGTCAGCCATAGGATCTGCAAAAACTTCCCTCTAACCAGAAATGGGTTCTTACTGTTTAATCTATATGCTAGAATTAATGATCCAGTAGTAGTGATTTTTTCAACCAACTAAGAAAACCTATGCTCCTAAAACACAGGGAAAGATGGCAGAAGTAGACTTTAACTGTAAATATAGTGAAGAAATGCACAATGGTTAAACCTTAGTTCTGTCAATGTGCCAGTGGAACAAGAGACAACTAAAAAAAAAAAACCCACACTCTATCCTAAGACAGCCACTCCTACATTGCATATGTCATTATTTTATTTCCTTTGTTAGTCTTGCCTTCTTTTCATACCATTGGATCAATCTGTGTCCCTGAGATTGAGATTCCAAATCCTTAAACCTATACTAACAACCAAAAATCCAGGCAGTCACACCCATGATTGACGGCTGACAGACATTCTTCATTTCTCAATGGTTGATGGAGCTATGGGTGAACATGTCTAATGTCCAATATCTGGCCATGCTTTCATGATTATTCATACTGCTTCTCATGTGTTGGCATTACATTTATTCTTTAGATCTCAAGACTGATGTCATTATTGATGGGAAGCACAGCTTAGCCTCCTTTCTCTCCCACCTATCAATCAGAACCAGGTTATCTACTTACCTCTCACCCCATTGCATTCTGGGTCATCCTGCCTCAGCATCTGTCTATTGGTTCAAAGCTGCTGATTTGAACCTTTTCATCCCAGGAGAACTGAACGCCTCCCCAGCAGATACGGTCTTGATGCAGAGCACTGAATTTGGCATGTAACATATTCTCAATTGTTATTATCAGAATGTACCTATGCATTTGTTCAGTAAACAGTTTAGAATGCTTAAGCCCTACCTTGTTCCCAGCCATCAGAAGGAAGCAAGCAGGGATCCCTACTCTGACAGCATCTACCTTCTGGGGAAGGAGAGAAGCATGAGCCTACTAATGAGACACATGAAACTGCCAATAGTTGAACATATGAGCTCAAGATAAAATGGTGAATTCACATGGTCTAACCTAATATACTGTGTGTCATGTGGAGATAATGAACACATTGGTCCAGCAATGGTGTTTGACAGTCTTTGAGCCATGTTATACTTAGAAAGTCTTCTGTTTAAGCTTATCATACTTTAAAATGATAAATGACTTCCAAAATCATAGACGAACATTAATGACAATCAGCCAGGTGTAATGTAACAATCCTCTAAGCATACACGAAACAGCAGCTGCTATAACCCCATTACGTATGTGTGGCCTTATGGAGCATGTGTGTAGTAGTAGTGGTGGGGTTTTCACTCCACTCTCAGAACCCCACAGAAGCATGGTGCATCTGGTTCCTGTGTTGTGGCCAGGAGGTGGTTATGGCCAATATCTAGCCTGGTTTCTCCCTACAGCCTTAGGCCTTTTCCAGTGACTCCTTAAGCCACGCACCACTCTGGGAAGAATGGCATGGGAGTAGAGTAAACCAAGGGAAATGAGATGAGACATGTGATCTTCTCCACTCTCCGCTCCTCCTAGCTGAGGGGATGGAGACAGCATTGATAATATTGTAAGGTGTAAGCGTGACTCTTTCATCCTCAGACTTCTCTCTATTCAGACATTGCTTGAGTCCCAAAACTGCATCCTCTGCAGAGTGGCCTTCATATGCTTCCCTCCAGCAGGTACATTTGCTGTGTGCTTTCCCACAGCCTGTTCTTATAATACCCAGCTTTGACAGCACATAGACTGAGTACGTATGGGAAAGTGTCAAAAAAAAAAAGTGCTAACATTTCCACTGGTTTAGATCATTAATTTTCTCAAGGAATAACTAAATACAAAGATGTGGAGCTTCTTGAAGAAGAAGAAAAAAAAAACTCTCTTACACTGCCATTTTTGAAGTTTTCTTCTCAATGCTGGAAGGCCCTAATGGAGTCAGTCCACTTTGCACTTAACATTATTTTTCCAGTTTATTGCTATGTTATAAGAGAAAATAAATCTTTTATATGCATGTGTGCGTGTTGTGGCATGTGTGCATGCCACATGCAACAAATGTGCCTGCTAGAGGGAATCGTATAGAGGACCACTTTACAGAGGATGCAGTCTGGTGACTATAGCAGTCTCTGAATAGACAGAAGATAAAGAGGCAAGAGGCACACTTGCCCCCTTGAAGTATGATCAAAGCCGTCTACACCTTCTCCCCAGCTAGGAGGATCAGGAAGTGGAGAGAGATCAAGTTTCTGATCTCATTTCCCTAGGTTTACCCTGATTGTTGGTGTGTGTGTGTGTGTGTGTGTGGTTGTGGATGTATAGAGGTCAGAGGAGAACTCGGTAGAGTGAGTCCTCTCCTTTCACTATGTGGATCCCCAGGATGGGACTCAGTATGTCAAGTTGAGCAGCAGGTGCCATTACCCTCCTCCTCATCTCATTAGCTGAGTCTTTATTGTTTGACACAGGGTCTTTCACTGAACCAGAACCCCACTAATCCAGTGAGGCTGGCCAACCAGCAAGCTCCAGACATCTGCATGCCTCCTCCTGCCCCTCAACACTAAGGTTAAAGGCATAGGTCTGAAGTCAAGTCCTCATGCTTGTGCCAAAGGCACTTTGTCTGCAAACTGTCACCCCGGCCTTAGTAACTTTGTATGTTTTAAACAAAGAAAATGGTGCTGTTCTGTAGTTTATGCTAGGATAGAAAAAACATTTAAAGAAATCCAAAGCAAAGGAAAGCAAAGGGTAGCTGCTTCACAGAGGACTGTTAGGGGTTCTGTCCTTGAGAAGAGATGTAGCAAATGGCTTTTAATTGGTAGCTTGTTGAGCTGACTGAAAACCAAGGTTACAGAATCTTCTTTGAAGCATCTGTATAGCAGCAGCTGCTCTAAGTTGGTTTGCAGCGACATCTTGGCAAACACTAGTACTGTGTCAGCGATCTCTGGACCCTGTGCTATAGGGAATACTCTTTCTATGGTAGATATTGGCAAATTGAGGTCTGGAGTGTCCCCTGGATGCCCAAATATGGATGGTTCACAAGTGTCAGGGCCAGTATCCGAAGTCAGATTTTACCTAGGATAAGTGGCCACTGCCCCATTGTCTCTGTCAGGGTGGAAGTCTTCCGAGAACTAGTGTTCTGCACGAGAGAGCATTTGCCAGGCAGAGCTGGTTGGGAATGCTCCTTCGGATTCATCATATTCTTGTTGTGGTCTGTATCTAATGATGTGTGGTCTTCCTCACATCATTTACTGCTTAGATCTTAGCTGGTGTCTGTATTCCAGAAACTTGGCAAGGCATGACCCAGCTGAAGTAGGTCACAAAGGCAGGTCCTTTGGTGTGTTGTCTCCACTCGGTTTCTGCCTTCCTCCCTGCCTCCAGGTCCTGTGAACAGTTTTAGTCATACACTTCCACTACCATAAGTGAAGCTGCCATCAGTCCTTTTCTGCCATGATGGACTGAATCCACGAGCCTAAATCAATCTTTCTCCCTTTATATTGTTTGTCAGATGTGTCCTCACAGCAACACAGGATGATTAATTAATACAAGCTCAAAGATATATCTGTCCCAGGTTTGCTTGGAGTCATTTCATCCTTTGCTTCTTCCATGTCAAGGACTTAAGGTCTTCTGAAGTCTCTGTCCTTGGCCTCCACTTACTCAGACACCTGTCGTCATGGAGTGTGGCATAGGGAACTGTACCCTTTGTTGAGTGCCTTTCCCCTAGATCCCCTGCACCACCTCCCATCCTAGCTCAGCAACACTGGGCATATCACCACATCTTCCAACATTGTTTCATCACTGAGGAAAATATTTCCTATGAATAATTTCCAGAGAGCAGGAAGTAGGTCTCAGAGCATTAATGTCATTATCTTTGACCTGGACTTCTGAGTTTGTTTGTTTGTTTTCTGCTATCACCTATCATGTGAGATAGATGTCACATCAACATGAACCTGAGGCATTTCTTTCAAACCTAGATATGACTGGTTGCAATTCACATGTAAATATCACATTCTCAGTGTCTTAAATGCAAGATTTATCAATATGGAGCACGATCTCTTTTGGGGTCACCTAACTGAATGGTGGGGTCACTGTAAAATATCTGGCAACAGTATAAAGTTTCTGAACATTCAACTACCAAAACATTCAAATCAAGCATGTGGTGAATTTGGTGTTTCTTGCTGCCAACACCCTGGCTCTGAGCTCAGAGTAGTGCTAAACACTGGACCCGCCATGCATGTAAGGCCTATAGGGTTGCTTGTGATTTATGGCTGTTGTGTGTTATGAACTATACTATTTTATGGATCAAATTTCTCTCCTTTTATAGAAATGTAATTGTTAATCATGGAACACAAAGACTTTTAACATTTTCTTGCTATCATTTCAGCAACAAAGCATTACCAATTAGTATTTGGATTATACAGTGTTAGTGTTTCATTTTAAAATTTGCTATTTAAGTTACTGACTTGAGTTTCATTTGTAAAAATTCATTAAATTAATTTTGGATTGGGATTTGGACAGAATTTCCAACAATAAATGAAATGGCCCTAAAAAATACTTCTACCATTTTGTATAATGCATTTATGTGAAGCAGAATTTTCAACTTTTAGGGTTGTAAACAAATACTATCAATGAACTCTGAACAAGATTGTAGCTATTTTGTGCCTTATGGTATCAAATACTTGGTCAAGAGTTAATTTTTATATGACAAATAAACAAGCATATCCATCCCATTATTATAAAAATCTTCTTTTGTTTTTTAACAAGTGATAAAATTGCATGTATGACAAAGAATTGTTTTCAAAAACAACTAGTAAATTATTGTATCATTAAATCAATAAATCCATGACTTTTATTACCTATTTTCTATACTTACATTTTTAAAGTTGTACAAAAATATGTCAGATGAAAAGAGGGTTATAAGTGAAAATAATTGAGAAGCTCTGTCTTAAATAATTAGAGAGGTAACTATAGTGTACAGAGGTAATACAAACCACCACACATTAGGAGCTTTCTATGTACAAGGATTCTGTGTAACTTATAGCCTATCTTGAAGGTTTTGCAGAATGGCATGAGATAGACACTTTTGGCACATTTTCCAGCTGATGAAACTAGAGTACCAAGAGTTCAGCAGATGTGTACAGCAGAGAACGTGTACAGATGAAAAGCAGGTTGCCTCCTGACTTTATCTTCCTAGTCATTCCACTCAGTTGTCTCCCTAGGGGGGTAAGAGGCCTCCCTTCACAAATAAAGCAGATAGGCCCCAGGGGTTGAGGTTAGAAACTGGGAGATTCTAAAACCCTTGGAAACAAATTAAAGAGAGATATGGGGACTCAAGTGGTTTCTTTGGACAGAAAAACACTTGTCTTTGATTTATTTATATTAGAACAGTCTCTTCTATTTACTTTCAGTCTACTTTCATAAGCACACCTTATAGCAACACACTGCTTATTCTACTCTCTTTTGAGTTGCTCTGGGAATTTCTTACAACATCTTCTAGACTGGAGATTACCAAATGAGGGGTTTTTGTTGGTGGTGGTGGTTTTTTTTTTTTTTTTTTTTTTTTTTTTTTTTTTTTTTTTTTTTTTTTGTAAAGGAAATCAGATCAAATCAAGCATTGGGCTAAAGTATGGGGAGACTGATTGTAGGACTTTCTAGCTAATATTACAGTGCTGCTGAAGGATAGTGTTTGGAGTGTGCCTCAGAACTCTCTTTCTTACTTCTCCTATGGGCTCCGAATGCTGCAGGTGTGCTGACCTGCATGTTAGGATCCTCTTAGGTGCCTTCTTTAAAAATGGCGTTCTGCTGCAGTGAAACCTGGGGGAGTCATGGTGCCTAGTGTCGGGAACCACACTTTCCAAAAACAAGATTCTCATGGGCTCCCAAGGATCTCTCATGCTCAGGCTTAAAGTTACTGTGATGCTGTGTAGGGTCCCCTCAGAGAGTCCTTAGTTTACAAATATCTTTAGAAAGCGGAATATAAGGATCAGAAAGAGAGGAAGAGACTCTTGCTAATCATAGAGTTGTCTAAGCAAAAGCAATAATGATGGAAAGAGGGGAAAAGGCTGCCGTTGAAAGCTCAGTCACCCAGGTGTGGTGTTTGGACATCCATCATTATGTTGCTTCAATACTGGTTCCAAAAGGACACAGAGTATTGTTTTGGTCACAGGCCCTCAAGGGGTAGAATGACCTGACATTCTAAGGATGAGTTTTGTTTTGTTTTGTTTTTTTTCTTTCAGATAGTGAAAAAAAATTCAGCTTGAAATTTAGTAACAAAGTGGACCTTGAAAATTATCAAGTGTAAATACTTCTGTATCAAGTGGCAGAAAGGGAAGCCAGGACTTCATAGGTCTCAGTCATGTTGCTAATTCCAGAGACAGGAGGCAAACAAAATTCTTCTGCTTCTAGTTTAGTCTTCTTTCACTTATGCCATACTGGATTGAGTTTTATGGTGGTCCACTGTGAACTCTGGGTAGGTTTGTATATTTCCAAGTATAAATGCTGTTAAGTAGAGGAGTCTACTGCCATGAACATCCACAGGTAGGATGAAGGTACTGTGTGCACAAAGCCCTACCTGGACCTCAGAGAGATTCAGAAGAGCTCAAGACATAGCCCTGCCTTTTAAAGTTTTGTCACTGAAAATAATCATTCCTGCAAACTGCCAAATAACTTTACCTGAAAAAAAAAATCAGGCCTGAGTCAGACAGATATGTGAATGTATTTTACCTTTTTAGAAAACCCAGTTTTTCATGGGATGTATATAGAAAAATTTGAAAGTCTTTAAAGAATGAAAACAACTAAAAAAAAAAAAAGCCAGTTTTCATAAGGAGGAGGCAGATACTGGTAGGCACATAGAGGCCAAGCAATACAGGCATGGGTAACACCAACATGCTAGGATAGCCAGTCCCTTTAAGTTATTAGCCCAATGAGCTCCTAAGAGGACACAACTCATTGAATGGGCATCATTTCATCTATTTTAAAGGAAATGTAAACAGGCCTATATTTGAGTTTTTGTTCCTATAATGTCTTCATACTTTAAAAGCAAATGTGACTTTTCTCCTATTTAACAAAATGTATCAAATATTTGTTGCTGATGCCAAGTTCCAGCTTTGATTCCCTAAAATTGAAGGTGATTAAGATCCTGCCTCCTGTCATGGTAATAGGACACCTTGGTAGCTGGGGAAGTTGGAAGATCATTGGTCTTTAGACAGTCTTGGGAAGAACTCTCAACTCCTCCTCTTCCCATCCCCCAGCACCAGTGCCACCACCATATTCTCACATAGAGCACAGATTGCTGCCCAGCTCCTTGGAGAGAGGCCAGTGCATTTGTCAGAATTGAAAAGTTTTGGAGCCAGTTCGAGGACTTTCTGGTACACAAAGTATTGGCTGAAAATGTGGTAAGTATTAAATGGGATGTTAATTTTCATGAATATTTCCTCATGATTGTAGCTTGTGGTCATTGAGCAATTTAGCAATCACCATGTGGTCTGTTGGACACACAGCCTGGGTGAAGTTCAAAAAATTAGCAGCCAGACAGTGGGGTGCATGCCAGAACTCAAATTTATGTGTTTTTGTTAGTTTTTTTTTTTTCTGCTTCCTTCTTACCTTTGTGGAGGGATGGATTTCTCTTCATTAAAACTTTAGGTGTCACCATATGCCTGGAGTGTGTGTTTATCTCTAATACCAATGTTCTTATACTTTCACAATCCCCAGACGTGTATATAGCCTCCAAGATTTCTGAGTCAGTGAATCTTTGCTCACTCAGTCTTTGCTTCTTCACACAGGATCCACTGCATCCATAATTCTAAGGACACTTATGCATAGGTTCAGAAAACACTCCATTCCATTCTTCATGAGAGATGGTTTAAAGAGTGAAAGTCTCCTAAGGGAAGAGACTCTGATACAAGGCTAACCAGGAACAATGGTTGTTTATTTAATGTGACTTGTACCATAGCATTTTTCTCCATTTCCCTATGTCATATACTCTCAATTTGCTTTCATAATACCAATGAGGCATCATAGGGCAAGATCTCTTTTAAAATCCCTTTTTTTCTAAAACCAGTCTTTAGAGATGAAAATGAGTTATCCAGTATAGTGCATTTAGGGCTGAAAGATAAGTCCCAGTCACACCATCCTTCCCTGTCAACAGTTCCCCATTCAGGTTACCACATACTACCACCAGGAATGTGCATTCACAACAAATATCACAAATTTTTCTTTTTTATTGGATATTTTATTTATTTGCAGTAGAGATGTCATTCCTTTTCCCCATTTCTTCTCCTTAGAACCCCCTATCCTATACCCTCTCTTCCTTTATGCTTTTATACCATTTTAATTACATGCATGTAATAAAGTCAGTTCTTGGTTGAGGGTCTAGCAATACAATAGATGCAAATAGTCGAGGAACAAGCAAGGCATTAAACCCAATTATGTGAACACTCCCGTGATCGCTGTTTCTAAGAGCTTATCAGGATGACCAAAGTATCTGAGCCTACTTCCCTGTCCTAGCCCTTATCTTTTTATATTCTTAATAAACCATGCTAAGGATGGTTTCTGTGCTCACCGACTTATATTAAAATTTGTTCTCTGGAACAGAGAATGAGTGGAAGTATTCTATGTGCTCTAAGATTTGATGATGACACACAAATTTAATGTATCTTATGAGTGAATCCTCCATGGTGTGCGTAGGAAGCAAATGATGTCTGACATCACCCTGGTGAATGTGTACCTGCCTACTCTCTTTTGCAGTTCACCGTGTCATCCTTGGTGTTAAGAGGAGCCATTTAGCAGATTCTTTTCAACAGTTCTTACTACTTACTCACCAACTGTAACAGGAAGTCAAATAAGTGAAGATCACACAACACTGTTTGAAGAATGGATGCCCTCCACACCTGATTTTGCCTTTTAAGAATTAAATGATGTCTGAATCTAAGAATTTGACTCATAAATTTCATTATGCAGTTGTGTGACCTAGGGAGAATTATACATATAATTAATATTATTATAGTAAAGTACATATGTCTATTTTATAAGCCTATTGAACTTATATATTTATATAGAAATATATGAGCATCATATTTTGCTAATAATGCCAGGAAGCAAATTGATCTCTATGTAGTTCCCTTATTTAAGTACTTGTGGGCGTTAACTATTCTGATGAATTTTCTATGAACTGTTTTACAACACATCCCCTTCAGAATATAAAGAAATATGGAGCTCCTGGATTCCTTTCTAGAAAGCTTGGATTTCTTTAATCAGAGCTCATTTGTCTGTCCTACCAGTGTTAGATATGGCAGTCTTGACATTCTTTTTAGAGACCGTGACTGATACAGTTGTGCACCTATTAGTAGAGCACCTAGTCTGATGTTCACAAGTTTTAGCCGGATGGCCTCCAGTATTCTTAAAAGTTCCCTGTTCTTAATCTGTCTTTAGCTGCAACATATGATATAAAAACACAGATATGCTGTCTCAAACAGGGGTGTGTTAATAAGCTTTGAGTGTTTGGGTATACATAAATTATAGGGGAGAGGGTTATTTACAAATAATAAATCTGACTCATTTATTCCAGGGCCCTGCTTTGCACTGTCTCTGGGGTTTCTAAGATAGACTCTACAGAGTTGAACTTGCCTGTAGAATTACTATCCGTTAAAAAACAAGAAGATGCCTGTGAAACATGAATCTTACCAGGATTAGCACTGTTTAGTTTGGGATGACCAAAGGATGAGAGCTCCTGGCTGTGCAAATGAGAGGAGTGTTTTTGTTTGTGTTTGTCAAGGATGAACCCATAACAGACTACAAAAGGCTGTTGCCTTTTTTTCTCAGTTCTGGCTTGTGTTCCTGGGAGCTTCATGGCGTTCCTTCCTAAAGCAGCATGAGAGAGTTGATTTTCATTTTATGTTGTGCTTGCAAGGCATTAGCATGATGCTTTAACACTTGTAAATGAATACAGCCCTTGCCTAATCCGTCATTTTAATGCCGTATAGATTTTATTTCACTCCATGTTGTACCAGATTCTCAATAATAATAATCAACGGCTTTGTTGTTCTCTGGCAGAAATTAAATTTCTGCAGTGAGTGTGCAACTAATAAAAGATGTTGCTTGAGGAAACAAAAAATAAATATGATGAATCATAAAAGTTGGTGGGGCGGGGGGACTTGCTCCTAGATGAAAGACAATTACGGACCTAGTGGTGAACTGTCTGATTCTCGTCTTGTCAACAGCTTAATAACCCTCAGAAAGTCTTTAGCCACCATGCCTATGTCTGAGCATTAACCTTGTGGACTTGGGGTTTCCCCTGATTTCATTTGGAAGCATTAGTATAAAAGGTGAGGTATAAAATAGCCATTCTCTTTGCTGTGCAGCCCAGATCAGTTTGCCCACAGCTGCCAGTTTGCACACTCTCACGTCCCTTTTATCTTGTCCCCTGTCACGAGCTATCCAGAAGTACGGCATTAAAGGCGGCGATGTGGGACTCTGAGTATTGGCAAAGGCTGTAAAGTGGAAAATAAACAGTGTGTCTATCACTAGGCTACAAGAACGTAACCCTCATAGCTCGGAAATGACAGTCAGTGGCAAACAACTAATTGGTCACCAGCTTTGGAAAACAAAAATATATTCTTCCAGACCTCTGTCACTTGCCATGTTCTTTAAACTCACGAGAGAAAAAAAAATCCACCAGGTTGAAATGTTGGCACTAACCTCCAAAAGAAAGAAAACGAAGAGTTCAGGCTGCAGGGCTGTGCAAGCACTTTGGAGACTGAGGATTGGAGGCATTCAGTGCTAATATGAAAAAGAGCTGTTTCCTCTACTACAGCAGACTCGCCCCGATGTACACAGGTAGCCTATGAGGCTAATGAAGGTGTGAGATGAATGGAATATGTCACAGAACACTTTCCAAAGAGTGAAGCTAATGTGGTGACTGACTTTTCATGTGTGTCTTTCCCCCTTTGTACATCGTGTGAGGTTGTGACATTACTGAGCTTTATGCAAGAGCGAACATGTTCATATCCTAAGAGAAGAAGGGCACTGGGAGGGGGCTTAAACAAACATTAACCAACAAAACTTAGTGTAGGGTAATGGAAATTTATAGGCTGGATCTATAATTATACCACATTATTAAATATAAAAATACTGAATGAAAGATTCTTATGATGTAAATGAAATTTACCCAAGCATCCATACTTTAACACTAAATGTAGACACATCGTCTATGGAGAAAGAAAGAATAAAACCAAGCTTCCTGCTGTCATATATCTATTATTTAAATGTGTGTCTCCGCAGTTTGTCTGACTTGCTTAATCATGCTTTCATAAGTCAAACTAATACCATCCTCTTAGGACTAACCATTTGGTTATCTTAACACAGATGTACATAGTCTAAGAACTGGAGAACAGTTTACAATCCTATAGGCTAGGCGCTTTACAAATATAACACGGCTGGTGTGCTGGTGAGCTCGGTACCTGCTGGCACTGATGGACATCAGTGGATTCCCAACCTGTAGAACGGTACCCCTTATCTTTATGGGCATATGCAAGTGGAACAAAGGGAGAGCTGGTCTTATCAGATTCTTACACAGATACTTGACTATAACAGTGAAAATCACATAAGCATTGACCAAAACCAGTGCTGTGGTTTAAATGTAAAATATCCTTCACAGGAGTTCTTCATAGGTGACAGCATTGTTTTGGGACGTTGTGAGCGTACAGCCGAGCCGCTGAGCATTCCAGTTCATGTCTATTACGCTAGAACTCAGATTCCTGGGAGGAAAGACTATGAGTTTGGAGCTAGCTTGAGCTAAGATAGTAAGATCCGATCTCAGAGGATGGAAGAGGGAGAGGAAGAGGAAGAAAGTGTACACACACACACACACACACACACACACACACACACACACTAAATTAGCATTTTCACAATCTTTCTTCCTTCTGTCCCTGGGCAGGGGATGCGGGTGGGGTGGGTAGTGGGAGGAAGTAGACTCTGAGGCTTCTCCTGCCTTCATCCTTATTTTCTTTTATAGTCAAGTACACCTCTAAATTCCTTGCACATCAAGTCCTGTCTTGGCACTGGTTTCTGGAGGATCTTAAAATTCACATTTTTAACATAATAATAAAATTCACATTGTTTTCACCATTCAGTGTATGCCAAATAGTGTGTTGCTGTGGTCTCTCATTTAATCCCCTCAATTCACAAGAGATATGCACTCTATTAATTGGCTGGGTTTTGTGAGCATTGCTGCAAGAAGAGGCTGAGGCCAGCCTGGTTACACAGTGAGATCTTGTATTAGCCAAAACAACACAACATCAACAAGCAGACAACAGAAACCAAAGAATTTCAGTTCTTTAGGAGAGGATATTGTCCAGAGGGCAATAGATTGCAGAGTTGCCACATGAAGCCGTTTTTACCACACAGTGCATGGTCTCAGCCACTAAACCATCACCTCCTTAGAGTCGCTAGAAAGAACACTGCCTTCCAAGTCACATAATAATAGCCATTGCCTTTGTGTGCCCTGGGATGTTTCTATGGTTGAAAAATAAAGGGCTGGTCACACAGTCAAGTGGTCTATGGCTTTGTTGTAGAGTGACAGTGAGTTGAGTCACTGGAAATGACTGGTGTGTGGACTATGAAGGTTTTGCTTGGGAACTGGACACCCACAGGTGCCTTGAATCCTATTGCTTCCAGCTTGAGCTACTGCTCAGAGCCATGTGATCACAGAGGGAAAACTCAAGCCCTGCTCCTGACTTTCCCACCACCACCCACTCCACCACCACCACCTGTGACTTGGACCATTGTCAGGGAAACTCTGAGGTCAGAACAGAGTATTTGTACGAAAATGAGAAAAAATAAATGTTCCTCTTTCAAGGTTTCTGTTTGACAGTGTTTGCTAGACAAAGTAGAATTTCACAGCACAGGTCCTTAGCTCAAGAGGCACACTCGTCAGCAGTTATTTTATGTGCTTTCATCCGCCTTCGCACTTAGAGAAAGGAAGAAGAGAAATTTATCCACTCAGAGTGAGCTTTTCGCTAAACTTGTGTCTTTCTCTTGTTTGTCATGTTAATTACGTCCCAAACAACCCCCTTTCAGAGAATTCTGCAATCAAACTCCATAGCCCCATCAGATGTACAATGGCTTTTAAAGTGGACTGGTTGTTTGGAGTAATAATGAACTCCATAGTATATTTACCTCGAAATTAAATGCAGATTCTGCTCCTTGCTGTTCCTGCTCTTCACTTTTCCATGACCTGATGCAGGCAGGTACTTACTCTCTTGCTCTCTAGTTCCTGTAGCTGTAAAGTGGAGACACATTTCTTCCTGTAGAGAATACATAGACTGTGCTATTTGCCAGATATCTATCTGACTCATATTCATATCTTTCAACTAATAAGCAAATATTGCAACTTGGCCATACTATCATAGTTATATTTTAAATGTGTATACAAGATATGAGTTTGTTTGAATACTTCTTGGCTGAAGGGCATCTGTGGTTTCAGAGACACCCCAGAAAGCAGTTTTCTCCACTATGACAGAATTTGTGGTTTTCACTGAATGGACATAGTATATGCCATGAAAGTGTAAAGAGAGCAAAGGAGGGAGAGAGAGAGAGAGAGAGAGAGAGAGAGAGAGAGAGAGAGAGAGAGGAAAGGGGGAGTAGAAGAGGAGAAAGGTGGGGAGAGTATGGAAAGCCTTTGGCCTTCCATAGTAAAGGTGAAAATAGCCCTAAGAAACACAAATGTAAGTATTAGGGGTATGGCCCACATATTATAGGACAGAACTATATCATCTGACTTAGTTGTACACGGATTTAAAGATTATTCATTTGAGAAGGTTTAACTAGAATGCCTCCTATAGGCTAGTATGTTTGAATATTTGGTCCCCAGAATATTTGGTCTCCTATAGGCTAGTATGTTTGAATATTTGGTCCCCAGAATATTTGGTCTCCTATAGGCTAGTATGTTTGAATATTTGGTCCCCAGTTAATAGAACTGTTTGAGAAGGATTAAGCTGTCGCCTTTTTGGAAGATGTGACTGGGAGTGGGCTTTGACATTTCAAAACTCCATGCCAACCCCAGTGTCTCTGCTGCTCTGTTTGCTACATTTGGATCAGGTTGGAAAGTTCCGAGCTACTGCCCAAGTACTACTCCTGTCCCAACATGATGACGATGGACTAGCTATCTAAAGCTCTAAACAAACTGCCAAATAAATGTTTCCTCTGTCAAAATAGTCACGGAAAGGGCATCTATTCCCAGAAACACAACCCCAATGGGTGAGAAAAAGACCAATAACACAATTTGAGCCAAATTTGAAGTAAGTTTAATTTTATTAGAATGTAGATTCACAGAAGACAGATAATGGAGTAATAAGGACATACAGAGAAATTTCAAAAACAAAACAAAATGAAACAAAATCCACACTGCATTTGCCATGTGATTCGGGAGGGTGATTAGGGAGGGCCAGGGATGATCTGGGTGTTCTCAAAAACAAGTCAAGGTTGTACATTGAGGCAGGTCTGGCTCTAGGAAACAGGCTGACTCTTATAGTAAATATAAACTTATTTTTTGAAATACAGCATAATAGCTCCTGCCTTCAAAATGGAGACAGGCAGGTTTCTCATGACCATGACAGACACAAGAGGACAAGGAATTTATTTCACTGAAATAAGAGAAAACTCATTTGAGAGAAAAAGAAGCTAGCAGGCCTCCTGTTTACATGCTGTTCTTACATCCACCCTGGAAGAGTCTGGAACCACAGTGAAATCTAAGCCTAGAGTGAACTGTGCTGTGGGAAGAGCTTTAGTGGGCCCCATAAGACCTAGTTCATCCTTCCTATACTCACTGCTGGAAGACAACTTAAGAATGAGAAGTAGTGAAGAAAAGGCGGTGGAGTCCTTGACCAAGCTTTGGTGTGCACTTGGAAGAGTCTCCATCAGTTGTCAATGCACCCTACTTACACCAGCACTGTGTCACAGTTCTGCATTGAGACATCTGTATATGACCACCTAACATAGTCCTTCCTCTTAGATCATCAGCATTATAAACTAATATCACTTCTAACTAAGTAAATCCCCTAGCCAGGTAAATTGGGGACCAACTCTTGTTTCATTTTGGGCACTAGAGATACAAAGGTAAGGACAACATTCATAACTTCAAGAAGGTCACTAGTGGCAACGTATACATTTTATCAATATTCACATTTGTATGCCTTAGAGAGCAATTGGCAAAAGAAGAGAACACGAGGAATGACTAGAAAGTTCATATCTAGAAAGAAAAGGCCATTTGATGATATCCACTGGGAAGTATGACCAGAAACAGCAAGCAAAAAAGGCAGCATATTGCATAGAAGAGTCTTCACATCTTATTATAATGTGGCTCAATGTCATAGCATATTAGCAGAATGAATGTTTTCTGAATGGACTAGCTGGTTTTTCTCAAAGGGTATCCTACTACTTTTTAGTTGGTAGAGGCTTTACTTGCTTCAAACATGGATTTACTGGGAAAGAAATGAGATTACACGTGAGTGAAATAGAACTACACCTGCTTGGCTAATTCATCCCTCCATTCCCTGGAGATTGAGTGGCCAAACAGCCCACCCACCCCAGCAAGCTTGCTGCCCGTTGGTGGATTTATGTTGAATGGGGAACCAATTGGAATCCAGTGTGCCACAATAGGAGGTTGGGTCAAAACTGTCAATTAAGTGGAGAAATTATGTACAAAACTAGGATTTCAGAGGCTGAATCTTTCAATATGTGGCTGGGTCCTCGTGCCCTTTGACATCACTATATAATAAGGGCAAGCTGAGGCAAACCATTCCACTAAGTTTACAGTTCTTTGGTGCTTGATACAGTCCAGGCAGCAAGCAAATAAGAGTTTGATAATTATCCCCTCCCATCTCTCTGAAATCTGACTCTAGTTCCTTTGTGGCCTCAATTGGAAGGGTGTGGGTTCTGTGCTTGTGCCATCTAGAATTCCTGCCACTGAAAATTAAAAATAGCTGCAGTGCATCTTTGTCGTAAAGTATTACACCTGCACATAAACAATGTAACAAGTCTCCATTTAAACAAAATGAAAGCTTAGAGGATAAAAGGGTTCTGAATACAGAAGCCTGTGTAACCCAATGAAAATATACAAATAAAGGACATTGTGTGAGCAAAGCAAGATAGATCCGAGGTGACGTTCCTATCAGTTTATCTCATAACAATGGGACACATAGACTTTAAACCCTCTTGAACACTAGCTTCTGCATAATTAGGAGTCTGTCACCACCAGGTTTTAGCACACGAGTCAGCAGCGTTTTAGAAGCTGCTTGCAATGAATTGTGAGTCTATTAAATTTTTCTAGTTCTTTCCGTGCTTTTCTTTTTCTCTAACCACAAAACACCCTAAAGATCATTTCTTTAATGCATTGCTCTGTCAAATCTGTATAAACAAGTATAAATGTTAAAAAAGTAAAGAATACTAATCAAGAGACACAAGGCATACACTGCTTAATAAATCTCGCCTTCAATTTATTTGTCTAGTATTACAATGGCAGAGGAGATATCAATTAATATAGGCAAAGAGGACCCATAATTTATAATTAACTGGCAAGTGGTTTGTAGCAAGCAGCAGCACCGAGTCTAATAGCCGGTAGAAAAATAACTAGTGTTGATTTGTCCCTCGGCAAATTAATAGAGTGCTTAGCAATGACAGGGTTACATAAAACTGCTAAATAAATAATCATCAGTGAGTTCGAGTGAAGCAGTTCTTTAACAAGCTTAATCTGAACCTCTTGACATCTGTAGACTATGAAGAGATTAAATGGTAAGAAAGAGAAGATACAGAGCACACATTGTAAGCCTGCTCCACAACTGGGTGAGATCATGTTCTTATGTAATGAGAAATAAAGAAACGGTTTTATTGCAAAATTACATTGAAAAATGATTTTCATTATAATTAGAGAGAAATTATAAAAGATATATCATGGAAATGCTGGACTGGGATTCACCAGATGCGAATTTCACTACATCTCTTAACAATGAAAACACATCATTTTTGTCATTTTTGATCTATTTTTGCTCGTTTGCTTCACTTTTATTGCTCACCTCTGTTCATGCCAGACATCCCTGCTCATATGTCACCACGGCCACAGCCGTGAAGCTTATTTGGAGTTGTTAGGATTGCACAATAGAAGAAAATGAATGAAGGCTTGATACTTCATCAGTCCCCCTGGCCTCTCCTGCCACTCCCAGCCGTGCCTATGGACCCTAAGGTTTGGTCATGGATGTTCTATTGCTCATGGTATTTGCTTTGCACTGTTTACATTCCTGTGAACTGTTCCTGAACTGCCTTGGGATTTTGTCTTTTAAACGACCTTTATTTCTATTGTATTAACCTTATCATCCTGTCTAATTATTTTCCCTGCACATGTTCTTGGTGGGGAATTCAACCATACCCTTCAATGCTACCCATATTCAATTAGACTCTCACAGAATCCTCAGATGCCTCAAATCTTAAACAGAAACCTGGAGTCCGGTGCAATAAGCATGTGTTCTTATAGGTGTTCCTATCAGACGGAAGATGGTGGCTAATTCTGTGAAGTGCTGCTATAAGTAATTGCCTGAGTCTGAGCAATTTATAAGAAATAGAATTATTTTCTCATAGTTCTAGAGACTGGGAAGTTCAAAATCAGGGCCTTTCCAGGTCCGATGTAGCAAGGGCTACTCTCTGCTTCCTGATGCTTAATTCTCTAGAGAGAATAAAAGTCTGTGTGAATTTAGAATAGGATAGGATGGTAATGAGTAAAAATGCTGCAAAAAGCCTCTCTCGTGGAAAGGCTCTATCCTTCTGTGAGATGGGAGCACTTCCGACCTGCGACCTGCAGTCTCCAACTTGTACTAATGCTATTCTGATGCTAAAGTGACCCTTACACAAACATTAAAACTGTTGCCCTCTAGAATGTGGCACTAGGAAGCCATGAGCTTTCCCGTGCCCCAGAGACCTTTGTTGCATAGGGTACAGCTTTTCCTGGGCTCTTTGGATTTCTCACTAAGTCCCTTGGTTCTGGGAATGCCTCTCCTTAGGATTTTGCTGCTACACTTGCATCCTTGTGATTCTCATTGGCCCAATCAGGTCAACTGAATTGTGGGTTTTTTGTTGGTGGTATTTTGTTTTCCACTAAGGTAAGCTAATTATGGGGATGAGACCAGTTGAACCAACCAGAGTCCTTTAAAGAGGAACTGGGGCACAAAAAGAAGAAGAGCCATGTGACTCCATGAGAAGACTTGACAAATTATTGCTGGCTTTGAAGACCCAGAAAGGGGCTTCTCTTCTCACATGAAATCTCAAGTAACAACCAAGACAGCAGGCAGATGCCATGGTGTTGCTGTGTGTGCCTGGCTTTACCCTGTGGGATAACTTACAGGGAGGGACTTTTGTTAGTGACCTCAAATTACCTGGCAATGCTCACATCCTAGCTATCAGAACCACTGCTTTTCTGCACTTAAGTTCCACATTTCCAACATACCTTGGCACAGCCCACCCTTAATATTCTATAAGAAGTTTAATGATTGCTTCTTGGACCTTTGGTTGAGATCAAATGCATTGTAAGAACTTGATAGTCACATATGAGAAACTTATCTCAAGGGGCTAATCAAATTATCTTTTCCTATGTCTTTCAAACATAATTAATGAAGATGTCCTATATTTATGCTCATGTCCTGTATCCTCCAAGCCCACTAAATAAATCTCTCCATCCTTTAAGTTAGGCACTTAAAGATCACTCTCTAAGACTTTCTTTCCTTTCTGTTTTCTACTACCACCAAACCCCTTTGGGTCTTTCTCCTCTCTTACACGGGGTTTTGCAATGGCTTTAGAGCAAGGAGAAAAATGGGTCTCTTAAAAAAATGTATGCATGTCCCAAAGCCCAAGATTAAGTTATGTTGATGTGGCAAGGGGAAGATAAGTTGACAGAAGGGATCAAGGTCACTAAGGGTCTGATGGTGAGTGAGAGAAATTCACAGAAATGGGTAAATCTGTTAGAACCATGAAGGTCTCTTAAGGAGAAAAGGTGGGGAGGAAAGTCTGTGTGACTCTGGGAGAAGGACTCCACGCATGATTGCTGGCTTTGGTGATAGAAGAAGGAGCTTACGTCAAGGATGCGTCTCAGAGCTGGAGTTACAAAGAGGAATTTTTCTTTGGGTTCTTCAGAAGGGAGGTCATGCTGCCAGTATATACTTTAACTCCATAATATCTCTGTCAGAGTCCCTTGGCCCGTAGTCTTCCACTGCTCTGTCTCCAGACCACCGGGTTTCTGTCTGAGGTTCTGAAGCTATAAGCTTGTGTTCTCTTTTCCCACCAAGTTCCTTGGCTTTTCTTAGGGCAAGAACAGGAAATGAATGTTGCTCTCTGGCACTGCTCACCATCAGCTTCTTTCTCTGATATTTGATTTCCATATTTTACCCCCAAATGATCTTTGGTAATAAGGACTTGGCTGTAACACCCTTCAATGCTATATCATTTAATGGTTTCCATGATGACTAGAATCCGGTTTGTACTGCTGAGTCATGGTACACAATGCCCAGAGTCTCTGTTCTCTTTCCAGCTTTGAGTCTTGTGTTTGTCCTCCCTCTCTCGCCTCTTCGCTTCTCATTCTGCAAAAATAGTTTCTACACTCCATACAACTTTAGTTTAATTGCAGATTCTGGAATGTCCCACAGACATGCTGCATGCATGTTTACTTTGGTAGGTTTGGTGAGGTGCTGTTTTTCCTACCTTCTTCCTGGCATGCCCATCACATACTCCATTCTTCAGGGCTCAGCTGGAGGGTAAGTTCCCGGCTGTTCTGATGATGTTATCTATTTCATTGATTTTGCTGTGATACTTACTATTTCCTTCCTTCAGTTTAATTCACTTTTTAATATGCCTCTTGTTTTTGTTTCTTAAGGTATAAGCTAGGCTTTATTGATTTAGATTTCTATGCTGTTTTTAAACACGGGAACTTTCTGTTAAAATGTTCTTTTTCCAATTCAAATACTACTATACTGAATTCTGCCAGTTTTGATATATTATGTTTTCATTTTTATTCAGCTCAGATGACTTTTCAGTTTCTTTTTATTTTCTTAACTTATGGTTTATTTAGAATTCTATTAAAATTTCCAAATATTTGAGAACTGATAATAAATCTTACTGTTTTCATTTTCCAACTTAATTTTGTTGTAGTTAAAAAAACATGTTTTTCAAGGCTTAAATTCTTTTAAATTTATGGGGACATATTTTGTATCTTGGATTATGAGCTATCTTGGTGTTTGGTGTTTATTTGAAAAGAATATGTATTCTCAGATGTGTAGTATATTTTTCTGTGTGCATAAAATAGGTAAAAAATCATTATATTCTTACTGATTGTTATTCTATCAATTATTGAGAAAGGGATACTGAACTCTCTGTCTCTCTCTGCCTCTTTCTGTCTTACTCCTTTTCAACCCCCTTTCCCCTGTAATTCTTCATGTGTTTTTAAAGTCTTTTGTTAAAAATAAATAAATAAATAAATAAGTCTTTTGTTAGGTACATGAACACTTAGAATAGCCATAGTGTCCTTCTAATTATGAACTGTTAATATCCTTTACTCCAGTGACCACTCATCTGCTGTGAGAGCAATAACACAGTTCCTCAGGCTATATTTTGGTTAGCTATATAATGGGAGGGTTTGCTCTCACTATGTAGTTTAGACTAGCCTTATCACATGATCCCCTGTCCTGTGTGAGATGCCTGTGCCATCATGTTTGGCTCAGAGTGGGAAATCTTTTATTTATTTATTTATTTCCCCATCTCGATGTATCTGACAGTCATTGGCACTATGAGTTTATGTATTCCATATGGATTGTTTTTAAATTCCCTTCCTGATCTTTTGTAGGCTTTTACTACATTGTCTACAATGCTTAACTTTGAAGAGCATTACTTTGACAGATTTTGAGAGACTTCAGAGCAGGGTTTGAACCAAGCCCTGGATAGTTCCTATTCATGAAGCAAGGACTCCAGTGTCCTCTTCAAGCTGTTCTGGACATTATGGGGTACCCCATCCTGCTGCCAGGAATGGATCCCCCATCACTGTCTAGTTACCTAGCAGTATCTCTCCAATTCATTTAGATGATTCTTCCCAGGGTTTTCCTTAATTTCTTCACAAGCCAATGGTGGCAAGCATTTAGGTTAACGCCACGAATCTCTGGGCACTCTCATGACTGTTACTCTTCCCCGTGAACTCTCCATGCTGTGGTTCTCTAGGATCCCAGCTCTGTGTCCATAGCTGAGGATTTGCCTGGGCTCTGAAGGTTTTTTATCTTATGTTGTGACTAACGGGTTCCCTCTTTGTTTCCCTGTACTTGGACACGACAGCCCTTAGTTGTCTGATACATAAACACATAAGTGTCTTAGAAAACATGATGATCACCTTCACCTAGTCTTTGTAGGTTTCTTTTCCTTTTTCTTTCTTATTTTTTTTAAAGTGAGGATAATATGGACATGTTCGCCCCGTTCTGGTTAAATGATCTAAGTCAAGTTTACATCCTTGTTGCTCATTGAGAAGCTTCTCACCAGAAGCAGAAATCTTGGGGCCTAATTCTAAATTCTGTTTTGATAAACTCTAATGGAACTGAAGAGTTTTCCCCTCCTCGGTGACCTACATGTGTTTTCAATTGGTAGGTCCTGGCAGAGTGATATGTGCAAGAATGCTTCTAAGTAGCCTGACCCAAAAGTTTTCACCCACTCGGCAATGGCAGCTCTGTTCTGTAGCATTTACTATAGCCCAAGCTGTATCTGGAACACCTCCACATGAGGCTCCTATAATAAAAAGTCACGCCATAAAAATGGGTGTAGGTTTTTCTTAGCAGACCCATGGCTTTGCTCTCAAAATAAACAGCTAAATCCTAAGCTCCGAAACTCGTGTTCAACCAACATTTTGAGGACTTGGTGGGAAGATTTACTGCTTGCTTGCACGACTTATTTTAGTCAGACTTTTATTTTTTTTTAACATCCAGAGCTCCAAAATTGTTCTGGGGCCTGACTTTATTTCACAGGATCACTTGCTTTTTAAGCATGTCACTCAGGTTTTTTTTTTTTCTGACTGATCTACAAAGCTGGAATTAAATATTACTAATAAAAGTCCTAGCAATTACAAAGTACCACATTAAGTCCTCAGTTTATGTTTTGAAAGGTTCTAGGACGTTAACATGGAAATGGTTGTCAGGTTGGAGAAAGGAAAAAAAATATAACTTTGAAAAAAATTTTTAGCTCAGAATTAATGTTTCCACTTCAGGGTTATCAGAGCCTGTCTGTACACATTCCCAGCATGCTGCTTGTTGAGGCTTTGGCTGTCCAGAGGAAGAGCGGAATGACAGCAGGCACCCTGCTTCTCTTCTCGGCTTTGAGAGAGAGAGAAGTTCAAGCTTCTGTACATACTTGGTGCTAGACATTTCTAGGTAACAGCTTGCTTTATGCTTGTAGATGTGTCCTCAAAGAATACTTTCCATCTTCCTTTCCTCTGCTGATGTTTCTAATGATTATATCCCTGTAAAGATGACAGTTCTCACATCCATTCGCAAAGACATTCATATTCACCATAACGCTGTTCTCCAAGAGTACCACCTCAGGAAAGCTTAACCGCTTGAGCCTCCCACCTCAATACCAATAGGTATTGGTACAGGTACCAATACCTGTACCAAAAATCTCCTACGTTTGACAAGAGATGGGAGGTGTACAGGAGGAGTAGTTGTTGCCAGGACATCTGATTTGCTGGCCCAGAAGGATGTTTCATGAAATCATTCTCTCTGGGTTTGACTTTTTCTGTTGTAGTACTCTGCAGTTTTTGTGTTGTGAAAGATATCGCCTTGGATGAGAGTTGCAGAAAGGGGAAGCTCCCTTCCTAACTGTGCTTCTGATCTTCTGTGTAAGCTGTTCTGTAATGAGGACATCTTCTCAATGGGATCACGGCCTGGCAGCTGTTGCAAGAACAACCTGTCCCTGTTCAAAAAAAAAATTGGGCTGATTTTTAATAACAAATCAGAAGTATGATTTATCCACAGATCATAAAGATAAAAGGATTACATAACTAAGTCTGTATAAAGAACTACTGGACTCTAGTCACTGTGTAGACACACTGTGTATGCTACAACAAAGGCCAGTAGTTCTCCCAAGGAAATTGAGTCCCACCCTTGGTGACTCTCATTCTTTGCTCTAGCACATGCATTTCTCATTAACTGACTCATCCCCACACCACCACTGTTCCAAAAGAGGACCTTGAGTCTTTAAAACTACTGGTAAGTAACAGGCACCATCAGTCCTTCAGATATTGCTAACTATGTTCGAATCCTCTGATGAATGCATTTTTTGACTCAAATGAAATTCATGCTCCCCTTCAAATAACTCACCCAAGTATCCTTTTGAAAGTAATTAACAGCAAATTACACATTTCTGGGAAATGGTGCAGCCACAAGTCAGTAGACCAGTTAAACAAGTCATTAGAGGTAGTGGCTTCCTAGAAAGAACGGAGCTTAGTGGCATTATGTGTTCTCCAGGAAAAAGTGTGTGTGTGTGTGTGTATGAATGTCTGTGAGTATGCATGTGTCAGAGAGTGTGAGTGTGTGTGAGTGTGTGAGAATGTGAGTGTGAGTATGGGTAAGCATGAGTATGTATGAATGTGTGAGTGTGTATGTGCGCTTGTGTAACAGTGTGTGAGTGTGACTATGAGTGTGTATAAGTATGTGTGTGAGTGTATGAACGTATGTGTGTGTGAAAGTATGAATATGTGAGTGTGTGTGTGTTATGTGAATGTGTGTATATGAGTGTGTGTGTGTGTTTGTGAGATTGTGTGTGTTTGCATGTGAGTGTGTGCATGCACGTCCGTGTGAGTGTGTGGATGTGTATGAGTGTGTAAGTGTGCATGTGTGTGAGTGAAGTATAAGTCTAAGTGTACCCATTTCAAATGTGGTTTTCATAGCTGAGATGAGGCCCAATGAAGCAGAGCCAGAGCTTTAATTGTGCTCATATTTACATGGGACTACATAGGGAACTTTCATTTTGTCGGTCTCTCTGTGTGTGTGTGTGTGTCTGTGTGTGTGTGTGTGTGTGTGTGTGTGTGTGTGTGTGTGTGAAATACCTCCTTGAATGAGAGTTGAAGAAGGGGAAGCTCCCTTCACAACTGTGTCTCTGATCTGCTATGTAAGCTGTTCCGTAATGAGCACATCTCCTGAATGGGAGCAGGGCCTGGCAGCTGTCATACAAACCTGTCACTGACCACCTTTGTTGGCAGCAACATGATGCTGCCCTGAGGTTAACCATTGCTAACCTTCCCCATGATTTTCATCTCCTACTCCCACAGCCTTTAGATGAAGCCTTTTAAAAATGCGTTTTTTTTTTAAAAGTACCATTTGTTTATGTCTGCTTTTCTAACTGGATGAGTTAGTCTTTGGGAGTCCAACACAGTGAGTAAATCCAACGTGATTAGAGAAAAGAGAGTCCCTGTTTATAAAATACTGTGCTTTGCTCAAATGGCACCTTTCCTTTGAACCCATTCTTGGTGTAGTTTTCTCTGATTCCCACCTATATGCCCTCTTTTTGCATTAATGGCACACTTTTGAATACCAGAATATTTTGTGGCACACTTGAAGGAATTAAATTGCATCCACAACCATCACACAGTTCACGGGACAGCCCTTCATCACTACACTGCTGTTTGAGTACTGCTACTTATTGCCCCAGCTCACTCCATTATGCTTTCAGGAGGCAATGTTCTCCCACATTCTAGAAAGTGCTCCATTCTATTGTGCACTGGTTTGGTGCTGCACATAATAATAATAATAATAGTAATTTATTTACTTATCCTGAAGAAACCTATGCCTCTCATCTTGAGGCTAGAGAAATTGTTCTAACGCATAGGTATGTCTGTAGCTGTGCTGTAACACAAAGGGTATGTTGATAGAATTTTGGTGGCTCATAGTTAATGCTTGAGAGAGTCTCAGTAGATTGTCCCACAGCTGAATAATACCATTCTAAATATTTGGCTAAGACTTCCTGGTGGCCAATCCTCTAGAGTCTCTGAGAATACACTCCACATTGTTCACCACATATCATTAGATTTTCTTCTATGTAATAGTTTTGATGTGTGGTAAGATGTATATCTATGTAAACTTATTACTAGAAAGTTATTTAAAAATATTCGACCTTCCTATGAATGCATATTGTAGCTGTAAACATACGTGATTTAACTCTCAACAAATGTCAATAAATAAATAAATTTCTGTGCCACCCTAAATCATTTCTGACATTACATATGGGCTAGTGTATAGGTAACTATTATTCTGTAATTAGAAGAGAACTCTCTTGCTAGTGGTCTATTACAATTTTACTTTTCAGTGTAGGAGCAGAAGCTATTTATGAATAATCTTTTAATATGACCCAACACATTATGAATAGTGTGTATTGATGTTGACAATTTTGTCAACCATAATGAACAACAGTAGTAATCAAACTCCATCCAAACCAACAAATTAAGAAGTTGAGCTGTCTCCTCTCCATTTTTCCTTTCACTTCCAAGATAGTCTATCTGTGTCTGCTTAATACTCTCTGCAGGTCATTTGTTAGTATCATAATCTATTAATTTATTTGCAGTATGAAGGCTGGGTGTTGGATACCCACTAGGATAGGAGAGTCTGTCCTGCATAAGTGATCAAGGCTAGAGTTGTCACCAAGGCACTGGCCATGCTTCATAGTCAGTCACAGAACCAAGCTCTCTCAGTTATAAGAAAGAACGGTCGAGTATGTCTAAATTCTGAAAATCTTTTTGAGGACATGGGAAAGGAAGGGTGAGGTGAAGTAGGAAGAAGAAAAGAGAGGACAGAGAGGAAGGGAGGAGAGGGGAGGGAAGGGGAGGGGAAGGGAGCACTGTGCCAAACACAGCACCTCTGGGCTGAGAGGGACTTTAGGAGATGGTCAAAGTAGAGGACTTCTGGGAGACATGTGCTGTGATCTGTTGTTTCTGACCACTCCCACTATGACTCCAAACCCAACACTCAAAAATCTGATTGTCCATTTCCTCTCATTTGTGGAAGGGAGGGAGTCAAAGGGAATGAAGATAAATGAGGGACTATTAGGGTGTGGAAGGGAGAAGGATAGTGAGGAAGGGAATTAAAAAGGAGCAAGGGCAGAACATGATTAAAGCAATTATATCCCTATACGCAAGTGCTGGAATGAAAGTTGTCAGACAGCTAAAATGAGCTACTTTTAAAAATTGGTGTTGGGGCTGAAGAGATGAGTCAGAAGATGAAGATCACTGCTGCTTCATAGTCAGTCACAGAACCAAGCTCTCTCAGTTATATGAAAGAACGGTCCCAGAGGACCCAGGCTTAATGCCCAACATCTATGTTGGGCACCTCACAGCTTCTGGGGATCTGAGGCCTGATTCTGATTTCTGAAGGCACTTTTACCCCCCCACACACACACACACACAGAGGGAGAGAGAGAGAGAGATCATTTGTGTATTGGCTATTTAACAATGTTTTTCTACCCAAACACCTTCCTTCTAGATGGATGAACTCTATCAGAGACTCATGCACACTGCTCCTTGACATCTGCTCTGCTTAAGTAGTCTGAAAATGACTGTCCCTTACCCAAACATAAGGCACGCTGTCCACCGATGAAGGTGGAGTGGAAAGCAGAGTCCATTTTGGTCCTTTCCCAAGATACCATGCTTTCCCAGCATACATACTGACCAGAGTTGGCACTGACAAGTCCTCAGTTCCAATGCTGAGCTTGCATGAAGATTCTCCTGACCTACAGGGATTATGTAAAACCAGCCCATTTGGTATTGTCTTGGTGTCTCTGTGGCTTCAAAACACACTGTTGCAGAGTTCAATCCAATGTCTTCGTTCTAAGCCATTTCCCCTTGCATGGGTGTTCTGCTTACCCCATCAGTGAAACTCAGCCCCATAGTTGGCTCCCCCTGCACCCCTGCTGCCTCTTAGGCCTTGAATGCTGATGTGTGCTAGAAATGAAGGAGCTTTGAAACCTCTGTTGACATTGGTCTAAGATCTCTGTCTGAGGTACTATCAGGGAATTCGCAGGGCATTCATCAAAATCAAGCTGATGCAAGCGTGAATAGTCACAAGAAAGAAAGCTTTTATGCTGCAAACTGCTGCAGGCTGGAAAGGGGCTAATTTATTTAAATTATCCTTCCAAGTGTCAAGCCCCACTCTTTCTGGAAGGAGCTGACAAGGGCGGGGAAAGAAAGTTTTCTCAAATTTATAAATAAATTAGTGATGGTAGCAAGTTAACCTGGGTAATCGGAATAACAGAAAAGTAATCACTATCAATGTTGATGCCAACGGAGGAAAATACAGGTTTCTGCTATTAAGCTTTTAAATGTCAGCAAATGGCACTTTAGTAGATCATTTGCTAATAATGATTAAATTTCTCATTAAAATGTTTCCTTCATTATTCTTCAGGTATAAATGTGTAATCCAATGATTGTTACATCAATTATACTTAAAAAGCTCATTAAAATACTGAAATATTATCTTATAGTCAGAGTACTTTAAGAGTACTGTACTAATTATAAAAGAAATAAACTCTTATAATAGCACCATTTGAACTGATGCCTTATAAATTCTTAATGTAAAGCTAACATGTAAAGTTTAAATCAAATATATAGATCCAATAAAACAAAACCTTTTTAATCTTGTTTTACCTTCAAAAGGGCTCTGATTATTGTAATTAAATAATGCATGATATAATAAAGATCTTGACTGTGTGATTATTTCATTGGCAATTGAATGCTGGTGCTTTTTATTTATGCAAGCAATGTATCACAGGCAATATGTATCAAACATTAAAATATTAATACAATTACACCTAGGCTTCCGGACCAATAAAAAAAAAAATCTGTGACATGACTCTGCTGATGATCTGAGGACAGTTTGAAATACTTTTTAAATTTTAATGCTCAGATGTGCTGGGTTATGCTAATTTTGCTAAGAAGTAATGTATCCAAGATTCACTGTTGTGATTTTGATTCTCGTGTGTGAACTCAATAGTGAAGAGCATTTGTTTCTGTTCTCATTTGACCAGTCTGTTTTATTCTCCTTTTAAAGTAAAAAGAGCAGTGGATTTTGCATCTTGTTTAAGGGTCTTCTTATCGTAATGATCTTTCCCTTAATATTCTTATTTATGTGGTCTTATAGTTATTTCAACATTCGAATTATATTTCTGTCTATCCTTAAGTCGTTTTTTTAACAGAGAGAAAGGGTAGGGAAGTTTCTGCAATACTCTTCTATTGTTATCTCCCAGTCAAATGACTGCTTGTAGGTCTCTGGGCCATACTGAAGTCACTAAGACAGTGGCTCTCCACCTTCCTGATACTGCGACCCTTTAGTACAGTTCCTCGTGCTGTGGCAAATCCCAACAATAACACTGTTTTTGTTGCTATATACTATAACTGTAATTTTGCTACTATCGTGAATTGTAAATCTAGAACATGCAGGATATCTGCTATTCGACTCTGTAAAAGCGTTGGAACCGCAGCTGTTAGGGCATGTGTATACCTGGAGTTAGTGTTTCCTAGCTGTAAAGATGGACCAGAAATGTCCTTGTTCTGTGCAAAATGGAGTGAATTTATATTTAATTATCATCTCAAAAGTGCACTCGTCGACACAGACTTTCTGATTAGCTGGCTAATGAAATATCTGTGTGGTTCTGAGAACCTGCTTTGCTTTTGAAAAGGTGGCTAAGGTAGGTAGATGTTCTGTATTATCCCCCTGGCAACAGACCTGGTAGAAGATGGGGAAACACAGAGGTGATCACAGCACAAAGAGAGAAAAATAACCACACAGCTCCCCTCCTTTTCCTTCCCATCTATTTCTTTCCTCTTTCCTTTTCTTTTTTCTTTTCTTCATGTTTTGTTTTCAGAGAGAATGAGAGAGAGAGAGAGAGAGAGAGAGAGAGAGAGAGAAGGAGACTCACCTTTTCATCCAGGCTAGCCTCTAACTCCTATCCTCCTAGCTCAGCCTCCTGAGTGCTGGAATTACAGGAGCACATCAATCAGCATACCCAGCATCCTGCTGAGGGCAGGGATTCCAGGCACATGTCAGTCAACCCATCCAGCTCTTTTCCACTTTCCTGTTTTATAGGACAAGCACCCTACAGTGCCAAGAGGTAAAAGAGTTGCTGAGTCTTACCCCTGGACCACGGCTCAGATTAGGTTCTGAGGGCTTTTTGTTATCTGAGGGGCCTCCGATAAACATTCCAGTTTCTAAGCAAAAGCTGCTTGACATCTTTGCTTTCCAAAGAGGAGTCACAGATAATATGGTAGCTCTGAAGGAAACAAGTGTTGAGCCTATAAACAGGATATACACACTGCAACAATTTAATTGCATTTTAAGACCCCAGAGTTGTACTCTAGAGCAACAGCACTGAGTCTCATCTCCGCCTGTCCTTCCAATGACTACAATCCCCCTTTTAGCAATGTCAAGTGTATTCGCTCCCTCTTTTCCTATATGAACAAGTAGTCATGGCTGGAGACGATACAACACAGTTGATCATCATGAATGTCTATAGGATGTCATATTTATGTTCTTCTGCTTAGCATAAATCTTACTCAGGTTCTAATAGCAAACAGTCCAGTCACAACAGGCTGGCATTGCGAAGCATCTGCTCAATTCAGATAAATAAGACCAATGTGTTTGAAGGGCAAAGTTTGAATACAAGCGGCCTGCCACTGCGTTCGGAGATGCAGTTCTCTTGCCTCATAAATAACACAGGGGGGAAAGGATCATTTGCTAATTGATTAATTATCTTGTAAAGGAATTGCAAACCTGTGGAGTGGTCTCTGGGCACGTATAGAAGACCTGTCTGCTTTCTTTTGTCCTTTGTGTTTGTATCTATTAGTGATGATGGCTCCCTGCCTTCTCAAAGCTGCCTTCTCACTCAGGGTTGAGGCCAAAACCAGGTAGCATGGGTCTTTTTCTCAGCACGGGCGTGTGCACATTTGTATGTATACCCACATACAAAGAAAAGCAAATTCCCTTTCCTTCCAAGGGCTCCATAAGTTTGCACTTGTATGGGGGTGGTGGGGACTGGGAACGGTTTTCCTTTGCCCTCATTTTTACATTGTAAAAATGAGCAGAGTTGGGCAGAATCACAATCTTTTGTGGACTCAAAGTGCCAAGGATTAAAGATCAGAGAGAGGCGTATTCGCAGAGTGCAAACGCTGGTGGGGTTGCGGAGCCTTGATAACCACGGAAGAGCCAATAATTAACATTCCTGCTTCAAGGCGGAGGGCCCCTGGCCTTGCTGAGGTGCACCCAGGGCGCTGCTTCCCTCCCTGCGTGGAAGGAGCTGATTTAGTCAGAAAGGTGACAGTCAAGGCCCTTGGCTGGCAGAATCTTCGCATCTTCCCAGTGCCTCGTTGTGCCTTACCGCAGAGACTGTCCATCAGGTTTGTGTGTGTACAGGCTGAGTGAGCCCGCGGGGATCCTAGTTATTTACACTCTTTTTCAAGCTTCGAAGCTGTTATAATCATTCGCTGTCAACTTTATGCTGACACTGAATTTTATTTTGTGTTTTTTTATGCTCCGTTTGGGTCTAAAATACTGGCATCCATACCTTACACTGTAATTCCACGGGTGACTGAGCTGACCGGTGGATTCCTGTGTTACTAACACAGCCCTGGAATCCTTCTACATATGGAAATTTCAAGATTTGTTGATTGTGGACAATACATAGGGTCTCTTGGGTTTGCATTTTTATCCTGGTGCTGGCCTTCCTCAGTGAGCCACATGCCCTGTTTCATCCGATTACACTGTCATCTGTAAGTACAGCTACGAAGTTGCAACAGGCACTTTCCCTCCTCACGTCTAAGATTGATTTTCAGCTTCTCTGGGCTAAGTCCCCGTGGAAACGGCAGGGCTTGGGGTGTACCCTTTCTAAGCCCACGACAGTCTTTTCTGTCTGTGTGAGCTCCTGTAGATGTTCCCAAATGCATACATGAGTCACACCGAAATGCAAGCAATGTCCTAGGTGGTATGAACAAGGGGCAGATAAGAATTTAGGGTCCATCAATGCCCATGTCCCAGTCACATGGGGAATAAACATCATCATTTGCTTATGAACAATATTCTTTTCATTAACCCTAGGGTTCTTAAAACTTTAATGACAGGGCACTGAATGATGTTTCTGTATTTAAAATCTGCTATGTTCCCATGCACTGGCCTTGTCTCTGATAGGGAAATTTCATGTACTTTGGGGCCCAAATGGAATGGTGGACAAAAGGGTATGACCCTGTTCTTAACTGGACTTGAGGTAGAACTGGTCAAGGAGCTTGTGTGCTCGGCCAGTGTAATAAAGTAGACAAATAATTACCGAGCAAATCAAACACACTTACACCTCAGATGATTTGGAAATATTATCTATAATCGGGCACTTCTGTGCTAGGAGGAAAGGTTAATAAAGTAATTTAAAAAAGATTGTGTGGAGTATTATAGAATCAGAAGAGGACTGGCGATCATAATTGTTAATCTCCTGAAACACCAGTTCTGAATTACACAAAGCAGGTATTTCCGCACATATTCTTATTGTGTGTTCGACTTCTTACAATATTAGCTTGCTTAATTATCCTTTATGAAAATCTTGCTTCAGATGGTTTTGGTTATAAAAAAAATTGTTGATATGATTATTCCGGTTGACCTGCAGTGTGGATGTCAATCTTAAGATATGTAGAAGAGACTGATATCTTTTAAAATTAATTGTCTATATATGTTTGGTAGGAGAGCAATGCTGTTGTGTATACTAGGTATGTGCTGGCTGCGCACAGTCCTGCCCATAACTATAGTTGCATGGGGAGGAGGGAAATATAACTTGGGCTAGGGTCTGCAATGTTAGGATATTTATAAGGAAAGAACTGTTTGCATTACTAAAGATAGATAGATAGATAGATAGATAGATAGATAGATAGATAGATAGATAGATAGATATGTGTGTTTGTGTATGTATGTATGTATGTATGTATGTATGTATGTATGTATGTATACACTGTAGCTGTCTTCAGACACACCAGAAGAAGACATGGGATCCCATTACAGATGATTGTGAGCCACCATGTGATTACTAGGAATTGAATTCAGGACCTTAGGAAAAGCAGTCAATGCTCTTAACCTCTGAGCCATCTCTCCAGACCACTGTTTACACTTTTAAAAACCTATTTTCATCTTTAGTATTGAAAATATGTTTCAGCCACTATTTCTTGGTTGAAGATTTAATTTCATATAGAAGGAAAGCAGGAGGATGAGAGTACGGAAGAAGCAGGTAGAGAGCTTTAAGCCATTGTGACCCAGAACACTGATAACCCTCATGGACGTAATGGGAGAAGCAAGGAGATCTACTTCAGAGAACTTTTGAAGACAGTGTGAAAATAAAATCATGCAATTGTGAAACACATCTGATTAAAAAATGAAACTTAAAATTTTGTCACATTTATTTATTTACTTACTTATTTATTTGTGTGTAAGAGGTGCATGGGTGTGACAGTAGAAAACTAATCAGAGGTCAGCAGACCTCAGGGGTCAGTCCTCTCCTTCTACTATGTGGGTCCCAGGATTAAACTCAGGTCGTCAGACTCCATGTAAAGTGCCTTAGCCCTCTGAGCCACCTTGACAGATAGTACTGAAAGCATTTTACATTTACTGATTTAATTCTTGTTCACTTTCAAATGAGTTGGCTGGTAGTTTTCCAATGTAAGTGGCTTACCTTTTGATTTTCCCCCTTCTTGAACCTGCAGCTCTTCCAGGCAGACTCTGCCTTCTCTTGTCATGTCCCAGTTTTTCAAACAGGAGATGGATGCCCACCTCCTTTTATCTTAAATTCACTTAGTCCTCAGCCTACTTGAACTCGTGCATTATGTTACTGTGTTGCCATTGAAACTGGGCCTTGTGTTAAACCTCACATCTTTATACCATGCCCTTGCTTATCTGTGGACTTGACCACTTCCTGCCACTTCCATCTTTATAGGTGCTGTGTTCTTTACTGGCCTGCCCCATGCCCTCCCTCACTCCATGTCTCTCCCCTCCTTTGTCCTGCCAGGAGAAGATGTGTCAATCATGTCCTTTGCCCAGGACCCAGCTCCCTTCTCCTCACTCCTTTCTCAGGCTGCATCTTCTCCAGTATCTGCAAAGCACCTGCTTCACTTGTAGGCTGGGTTCTCAGGATGCTGGGCCCAAGTTCCTCGTAAAGACATAAACACACATTTCTGTCTACCCCTGTATGGAGTTCTATAAAAATACAAGCATTGCTTTGGCTGCCAGAGTGACTAGATTTGGAAAAGAAAAATCAACATCTTTTCCTTCTTTGCTTCTGGTGAATTGGTGCCTTAATTTCTGTAGATTGACACAGTTATGAAGCTGCTTGTTTTATATAATTTTGGTCTAGAACAAAGTAAATGCCATAGCATGCTGATACTGTATGATGGAATCATCCTCTAAATGTCATCTCTCCTACCATAGGGGTTTAGAAGGAGGGTTCTGCCCTCACTCACCAGTTGACAGAATGATTTTGAGACTGTGGGTGTAACATCCACTCTGAGAGGGCTGTTTGAAAGACTAAACTCAAGTGTCGAGTGTCTATTAGTTGCTTTATTAGGCTTAGCTTTTTTTTCCCTAGCAGCAAGCATAGTTTTTGGAGCCCTTAGCAGCAACATAGGCAAAGTACTAAGAAGCCAGTGTCTTTAAGGACGTTGGCCCAAGACAGTGTAGTTTATGTTTTTGATGAAATAAAAATTTAAAGTATAGAAATGAATGACAAAAAAAATCATACATCGGGATCTTTGCGTGGAATCCTAGATCATAAAACTGGGGCAAGGCTCTGCTTATTTCCTGAGCAAAGGGCACTGAGTTCTTGCAAGTCTTGACAGAGGCCATCAGAACCCCAGCTGTCGAAAGCCATGATATTGAGAATGTAGCCTGGGCTGGAGAGATGGCTCAGCCATTAAAGGCTAGGCTCACAACCAAAAATATAAGAGAATGTAGCCATCCTCAAAGACTGGTACCGACATACATCCTCTTCCTCTTCCTTCTGGCATGAACATCCAATCCTAGGGAGATCTGGGTGACTTTCTCAATGTAACCCATGGGTACAGAGTAGACTGTGGTGCTACAAAAGGATGAATTTAGTCTATGAAGCAAAACTCAATGAGCAAGAGCTCACCCCAGATGGGTAGTTCCCTTCTGTCGCGCTCTGTCCTCTGTGCTTCTGTTCTAATGTTCTGCTGAGTTGGAGCTCAAGGACACAGCTGGTGAGAACAAAGTCAACAGGCATTATTTGTTTGCTCTGATGGCTTCCTTTGTCATTGTTTATAACTAAGACTTTCGGAGGTCGTGTGGTTCTACCTGGAGGAGCACAGAGAACAGGGCAGGGGTGACTTGTGACTTCAAATCTGAAAATACTGATTCTCTCCTCAGGTGTCACCCTCCTTTCTCTCTCCCTCCACCCATCCATCTGGCCCTGTCTCCTTCTTTCCTTCCTTCACTCCCCCTTTCTCCTTCATGTTCCTTTCTTTTTTCCTTCCAGTTTTAGACATGGTATAAACTATTTTTTATTTCTTCTGTTGACCTGAAATGATTTGCTGCCTTTCCTGACATATGATATTCATGTCAGTTACTTCATTTTGCACTGATCATTGTCTCATACTACCACCACAAGGTTAGACTGTTCCTGCAACCACTAAAATTAAAAAAAGAAAGAAAGAAAAGAGAAAAAAAGAAAAAAGCCACACATACAGGGAACACATGAAAGAAGAAAGACAAAGGAAACTGCATAACTGTTGTGAGTCTTTATGTAAGGAGGGTCTTAGCATGATAACCAATGACTCTTTTTTCTTTAAACAGGGTGAAAGAATTTCATACTGTGAATATTTGGGACCCAACATGAACAGGTTAGAAAAGTAATATAGTCACAGTAATTACTTTCGTATGGCAAAATATTTCAGTCAGCAATGACTAGCAATAAAATAAAATGATCACCTTTAGTATATCCATTACAAAAACAATTGTCTAAAATAAGGATGGTTAAAATACTCGGTAGACTATAAAGCATTGGTACAAGAGGCCCCTCTCTGTGCACACACACTTACAGGCACATACATGCACTTTTCTCAAGCTTCACAGATGGTGTTAACAGCAATTTGCTTGAAATGTAGGGCCTTTTATAAGGGAAAAATACCCTAATTAAGGATTTATAAATAAATATACTATTAGAATCACTATCTTCTATAAAATGAGTTTTCTTTTAGCTTTTAAGGTTTATAGAAATCACTTATCTGCTTCTTAAAAGATTCCTATTCTTTTTTTTCCTCTCTTTTTATAAATATAGTGAATGTGGAACATCATTAATCCAGTCGTAATATCATCTGATAGTAGCTAATCCCTTCTTAGGCATAGCTTTTCCCAGACCTTTGGAATATAGAAATGTGCTTTGACTGTTAGGCATTTTCTTTAAGCACCAATATATGCTTAATGCCTAATTGCCTCTCTAAAAGACCACCAAGCAAAATGAACACCACCTTCAAACTTCCTTCCTTGAGAATCTTAGGCGATTCTACAGCCCATTATTTTGTCTGCTAAGGTCATGGATCAAGGGCAGCTCAGTGCCTGTGCTTTGGATGTGGCTATCGGCTCTGACAGGATGATGCAGCCTGCTCTGAGATCCTAATCGGTTAGAAAAAGTCTATTAAGTTTGAGCCCCTAAGCTGTCTCCGCCAAATCAGGGATACCAAAGTTACATTTGTTTTTGTGATGACCATTCATTTTGGTCAAATGAAGAAATTGCTCATGTGCATTTTGTGGCTCCAGGGACCAAAATCTGTGAATGTCATGTATCTTTTAGCCTCCCTGCTTTTTTTCAGAGATATTATTAAGAAGATGCTTATGAAAAAAAATCATTTTTATTGCAGCTGTTTATAAGTCACCTTGATCATAAGAGGAAAGAGGCCAGAGAAGGGTGATAAAATGCTGGATGTTTCTCTATGTGAAAAACAGAGCTGGGAAGGCTGGTGTGCTGAACTGCTCAGAATAAGGCTTAGGTAGGGGCCTGACTGCACTAATGGGAAGGGCTGGCTCAGGACTTCTGCCTCTGAAACCTGTGGTACTGCCAAATCATTGAAGACCGGAATCTTCCTCCTTAGACCTAGATCCTAGCTACACTGCTTATTGTTTTTGATGAATGATAGATGGTGGGTTTTGGGAAAAGTCTGCCCGGGAGTAGTCAGCACCCTCATCCAGGATAAACACAGTGATGGAATTAATTTCACTTTCCATTTTATTTTTTATTTTTTTAAGTTTTTGGCTGTGTAGTTAACTACATCCAGGGGTCCCTTGTGATAAACATTCTGTTAATATGATCTTACCTTCTAGGAACAAATGTTAAGAAACGTTGTAGGTCATCCAGTAGATACGACATCTCATCTGAGTAGGCCTGTGGGATTTTGTGTATCTGTCAGAGTGAACCCAAGCATTCCATTCCACAGACAAAAATACTGAGGCATGAAGTGATCAGGAACCTGTCTCATGAAGACAGATGATAATAATGGGAATATTACTGGAATCAACTCAGCCTTTCACAAAAATGCTTTTATGGGCAAACATTTACTTGAAGCTTTCTTTCCTCAGTGAGACCTCTTTTTAATTGTTCATTCTTTCAATAATAAGAAAATACAGTAGTATTTACTGTGTGTTTCTAAGCACACAATATTGTCAATAAATAGAAAAATTCAAAATTTACACACAGCAGAATGAAATTGGACTTCTACTCAATGTGATACACAAAAATCAACTCAAATGAGTTTAAAAACTAATGGAATGCCTATAACTTTAAAACTTCTCAAAGGAAGCACAGGAAGCTCCTTGACATTGGGCCACGATGTTTCTGATGTGACCCTGCAAGCAGAGGCAACAAAAGCAGAAGCTGACAAGTGGAATGGCATTGAACTGCAGAATGTCTCTGCAGCACAGGAGACAATAGCCAGCACGAAAGATAACCCACAGAACCGGAGAAAACATATGCAACCCATCTATATGATAAGAGGTTAATATCCAAAACATAGGAGGACCGTGAATAATTCCACAACCATGAAAACAACAGCCCAATTAAAAATGGCAAAGGGACTGAACAGATAGATCTCAAAATAAGATATAAAGATGACTCAGGGGCAATGAGAAAACTATAAAATATTCCCAAATCATTAACCATCAGAAAAATGCAAGTCAGTATCACAATGAAATGCAGTCCAAAGCCTAGTAGAATTTTAACTATCAAATGATAAAGGGAAGAAGTGTGGGCAAGGAGGTGGGGAAATGTAACAATTGCTTGTTGATGAGAAAGCACATTGGTATAATCCTAGAAAACAATGCCATCCTTCAAAGACTAAGCTAAGAACTACTTCTGATCAAGCAGTCTCAATCCTTAGTTTATATCCAGAAGAGATGAAATCAGTGTCTCAAGAGGTTTCTGTGATCTTGTGTTCAAAGCAGTGTTACTCACATAGTCAAGATATGGGGTGAAATTGAAGTACTCACAGACAGGTGAATAAAGAAAACGGTACATGTGCTTAGAAACACACTAAGAAAGTATTACTTAGCTTTAAAAACAATATCCCGTTGAGGAGCTGGAGATGTGGCTCAGCAGCTGAGAGCACCGACTAGTCTCATGGAGAACTCACATTCAGTTCCCAGCACCCACGTAGCAGCTCAAAAACATCCATTACTCCAGCTCCGGAGAATCTGATGCCATTTTCTAGCCTCATTCAGCAAAAAGGAGTGTACCTGGTGCACATCCATTCACATAGGCACTCATATCCATAAAATAAATAAATGTAAAAATATATCTTATAAAGGTTTCAGGATTTTGGCAACATAGATGAGCTTGGATGACGTTATGTTAATTGAAATAAACCAAACACAGGATGGCAAAAATCGCGTGACACTGTAATCTACAAAGGTTTAACTGAGGGAAAAGCAGATACTAGAACATTGCTACCTTAAGATGAGTGGATGACGTCAAGAACTGGTTGAAGAATGTATAATTTCAATTATATGAAACGAACAAATTCTTAGATGTCAGTTTGCAAAGATGGTGACTGTAGTTAATGCTGTACTGTGTGCTTAAAATCCAAAAGTTGGAGTCATATATTAACACACACAACACACATACTCCAAGTAACTGGATGAGGTGGTGTCATTTAGATTGGTATAAGGAGTCATCTGACAATATCCATCTCAGAGCATGTGTGTGAATGCATGTGTATTTGCATGTGTGTGCTGTGTGTACCGTGTGTATGTTCATATATGTCAGCTAATAGACAGTCAATACACATGCAGAAGTCCAGTCTTGCTGATGCCTAACCACTTTACTGACTTGTAAAACAATCGAGGCAATTGTTTATACCCAGGAGTCATTGTAAATATTAAGTGTGCAGAGGAACACGCAATACTATATACTGTTTTCTGAAAGATGAACTGCTACTGCTCTCTCCTAACTTGGGGGATGGTGGTGATAGACAGCTCTAAAGGCCAAAGTTCCACCAAAGAAAAGAAAGAATATGTAAGAATTATATGGAAAATAATACAGTTTCTAAGATTGCATTGTGAGAACTGGGAAAGTATAAAAATTATGGTATTTCAAATTGGCATACTATTATGTTGCAGTACAGCCAGCAGACAGATGTAAAAATAAAGTACAGATGTACCTTTTTCAGTCAAATCTGATATATGGAAATCTAGATTTAAAGAAAGATTGGTTATAGGGTCATTATTTGCTTTACAAAGCAATTTGCCATAAGGTTCTTTTAAAAGAATACATCTCTAGTATCTTTAATGTAATATTTCATTTGCTGAAAAAAAATCACACAACTTTACAAGAACTCCTTTCATGCATAAAATGAAGTACATATGTTAAAGGTACAGAGAGAAAACTAAGGTAGAAAGAGAACATTGAAAGTTGGGAATAAATCAGCTAATAAATTGGTAAAGAAATGTATACTGTAACTTTATGTTTTTAATAGTTTTTAATTTGATGATTAGAATGTCTCACTGTGCATTAATATACAGAGACAGAGAGAGATGTGAGACACACAGAGAGAGACACACAGACAGAGAGAGACAGAGAGACAGAGACAAACAGACAGCAAAAAGACAGAAAGAGACAAGACAGCATGCACTGGTACACCTACAATGGTTTTTTTCTCCTCCAATTAGGCTCCATATTAATGACATGGGCTGCAGAAAATCCTGCCAGAAGACAGGAGTGACAGCTCAGTTGTTCTTCTCTGCTGGGAGTGCTCCTGGGACAGCCTTCCATCTTGTCTGGAACGTTCAAGGTACTCCACTATATTGACACTATAGGCATCGACAGGCCTTTGTTTGCAGAGTGGTTAAATAGAACACAATGTCTAGAATTCAGTGATGCTGGCTTTGAGCTCTGGCTCCACATCTTCTGTGTATGTTTTAGTTGGTTCTATTTTTCTTCAGTCAGGATCTTACTCTAGCCCAGCCTGACCTTGAACTCACTCTGTATAAATGGTTGTTCCTGAAGTCATGGCGATTCTTCCTCAGCCTCACAAGTGCTCAGACTGCAGGAGTGAGCCACCACAACAGGTTTATATAACCATTTTTGTTTCTTTCTTTTTTTTTTTTTTAACTGTTTTGTTTGTTCAATCATTTCTTTGAGAATGTCATATATGATCACTGCATCTACATCATTCTTGCTCCTGCCTTTAACTCAAATTCCTTGTGTCTCTCCCCTTTCAAATTCATCATCTCCTCTTTAATTATTGGTATGTGTGTGTGTGTGTGTGCGCGCGCGCCCCTGTACATGCACATCCATGAACATGCACAAGCTTCTAAATAACTTACTGAGGCTATTTCTCCTTGCTCATATGCACATGTGTCCAGAGCTATTAGAGATTTAGCTATTAGACTATTAGAGATTTATAATCTATGTTGGAGCTCATCCCTGGAGTAAACTGATTCTCCCTCTCTCAGTAGCCTTTGAACACCTGTATTTAACATTTGATCTCCGTCTGAACTATCACTTGGTCTTGTATATCAGTGTCAGTGGGATAAACACATTGATCTCATAGGTTTTTGAGATATTTGATGAAGCATGTAAAGCCCTATTGTAGCTCTGTACAATGGTTGATAATCAATGCCTCCTTTAGGTATCACACCATGGTATCTGCAGACCTACTCGATCATTCTCTTTCATTTAAGCTATATTATTATTAAGCTATAAGTTACTGAGCCCACCTGCTTCATATAGAGGGCACCATGTACATGAGTGTGACTTCTAATTGTGAAAAAATACAGAGCACATATTTTTAAATATATATATATATATATATATATATATATATATATATATTAAATCCTACAGTACAGCTCTGCACAAGCCAAACAAGAACCCAAGAAGGAACAAGGAGGTAAAATAAGGTGCAAAGGACACATGCCACAAGAGAACACTCCTGATTGCTCCAATTAATTAACAAGCACTTATTGGCAACACTTATCCAAGCAATCTGAGTCACCGTAATTATATAGGAGTTGTTCCCTTGGTTCTAGAATCTCTCTAGTAATATGTTCTCTGTAGATTTTTGATTTTGCGAATTAGGTTTTTCCTTCTGTAGTCACATCAGTTCATGGTCAACCACAGTTGCACCAAAACAGTTGTGAGGGTTTCAATGATCTCACCTGGATTATTTTTGTTTTATTTTTCAGGCTCTCTTATAGATAGTACAGATCGTTTGTCTGGCTTGGAGCCTTGAACTCAGCAAAAGGAACCAGGTGATAACCATAGTATGTCAGGATTCACCTTGGGCCCTGGCTCTCTTAGGTCTGTTTGCTCTGCCCCCTCCAGTCCAAAGATCATTCTTCTTGATGGAGACCATAGAATCAAAACAGGAGTTGAATCGTTCTGTTTTCTGTGACATCTGTTAACATTTTGCTGTGTGCCCCAATCAATGTACCTATCCCTTTGTTCTTCTTTACAAACAGCTTAAAATAGCTCTCTGTTGTCCTTGGCAGTTTGTCAGCCTTTAGTCAAGCTTTAACCCTCCTGACAATATTCTTAGAGCACTTTTTATATTGGCTCTTCACCATGTCTTCAGCCTTCCATTTGGGGTATACATCCCTTTATATTCTACATTGAATAGCTTTAAAAAGGGAAAAAGAATGCTCCTTTCATGGTATCATTTTTATATACCTCTAAAATAATCTGTGATTGTTTTGTCAGACTTTTTAAAATAGGCTTATTTTCCTTTGAAAAATATTTAGTTGAGGGATTGTCTCTTTAATTTCTGTATACTGATATTTGCTTTCTTGGATTCTAGGATAAATTCTATGTCTAGCATTATTTTTCTGTTAACATAACAAACTCTCATGTAATAGAACACTCCTTTTAAATTCCTTATCACTTATGGCTCAAACATCCACATCTTATTCTTTGTTCAATGTTAAATCATGTATTTATTCTATTATTCTTTGTCTGTAAATTATGTATCAATGAAATGTTAGCCATATATATTGGATTTCCTTGTTTTTTGTTTTTTTTTTTTAAATCCTTGACAATTCATTTGCAACTGAAAATCCTCTTATGCACGTATCCTGATACAGGTTAGAATCATACCTGAAAGCTTTACTTAGTATTTGCTTTTTAGACTTTATGTATAAATAGTTTGTTTAGTTTGGGTATTTTGTCCACACACACCCTCTCCAATCTCTGAAGAAGCACTTCACCTTGTTTGGATGAGTTTCTGTCTGCTATTTGGAACAATTGCTAAAGACAACAATAACAAAACCAAAACCCCACTGGGCCACCCACTTATTTCCCAAAGCCTCCTAGTGTTCTTAACAGAAATAGAGGCAGATGCCCCTCCCACAGTGCATGAATGACCTTCAGTAACTCATGCTCCAGATGAGTGGAGTGCACTTCTCTCTCTCAGAGACAGCATTGACTGTCACATGGAACTTCAGTGCAAATGCCACTTTCCCACACAGTTTGTAGTTGCATCCTAGAACATAGTTCTTCTCTTTTGCTTCCTATGTGTAAACATGAGCCTTTGAGCTTGGCATGGGGTCCTCTGCTTTCTTTTCATTTCTGCCTTCCAGGGTATTAAAACTCTTAAAGTGTGGTCCTGAAAACCTTCCAGATTCTATGTTGGGTAAAGAGATTGTTACTACTTTTACAGAAGGGCGCGGTTACTATCTATGGAAGTCAGTCCCCACATAACACACTCCAGCCAGTCTGGAATGCCTTCTTTTACTCTTTGATACCAGTTTCGGATTTTCTCCAGTGCCTCAAAATATTTTTTCTATTCTATTTTACTAGGTTCTATTTTTTTTTAATGTCATATGTGATGTGAAGCCTCTATTCTTCTCAATTAATTAGAAACACAGAAGGACACTCATCAAATGCTCAAGATAGAAGTCCATCCTGCATACAGTCTACACTCCTGAAAACCCAGGAGGAATAAGAGTAGAATCAGCAATGTCCCCTGTGGTGCTTACTTCCCAAGCACCGCACTCATTGTTGCCTGTCTCTGCACATCTTTCCAACTGTTTGCTCTTCCTAATAATAGTTAGATTGCTGTAGACTTGCAGGCTGTCGTGGTAGGTAGGATAGGGCCCCTGATAACATTGCCTTTAGCCAGTCCTCTAAGTGGGTTAAATATGCACATCACACAGGACATTCATTTGAACTTCTTCGTTTAAAACCAAAGCAGACGTGTCTTCTTCAAATGTTACTTCTTCATTGTCTTTATCCTTGCTTCTCATCCTCCTAACATCTGCTTACATAACCTGGAGGATGATGAATGCCTAGGAGGATGGAGAAGGCAGTTGATGTTGAAGTAAAGAAAGCTGAACTGTACACACTTTTAGAAGAAGCATAGAGACAGTTTGAGATACTGTGAAACAAAAGACTCTGGATCTAGGATCCTTCCTCCACTCATAGGAGATTCAGGAGAGGATTCTGTCCATGTTCCTTCCCAAGCCTGTCTTCCCCTAATGCTCTAGCTGTTCACCTCACTTTCCACTCCCTTGTAGCTCATGGCCTTCCATTCTCTAGAAGCAAAGATAAATCAAAAGGCATTTGAATTCAGCTCAGCCAAGTGATAAAAAGTGTGATTCATCTGGGCCCACCATGGGATCAAACTGGGTTTGACGTTGTTTGCTTATTTGGACAGGATCTCACTGTGTAGTCCCTGGCTGACCTGTAATTTGCCATGTAGAACAGAATGGCCTGAAACTCAGAGAGATCCATTCTCCTGTCTCTGCCCCCAACCCTCCAAGCACTGAGATTAAAGACGTGTGGCTCCAAATCTGGCCTCAAACTATTATGTAAGTATTATTTCTGGATAAGAATTATTTATAAATTCTGACTACTTTCTCAATTAGCCCCTTGTCCCTTTAGGGCTGGCTCTGTGAAGTTTGCTGAGTAAATCCAAAATAGTTTACATTTACTAGAATATTATATTTCAAACAACTTATGAGTTCTAGCATACAATTTAGACTATTTTTCATAATAATAACAAAATTTAAAACTTCTTGTACTCAAAACACATACTATAATATTCCCAGAAATTTGCTCAGTTGGAGGCTTTGGAATTTTACTTGGAAGTGCCAAATTAATAATAAGTTTATAAAGGAAGTGTGGATATTAGTAGATATATTTGCAATTGACTACTTTAAGCTCCTCCTCCCCATTTGTTTGGCCCTAACATTTAGTTATTATTTTATAAACTTGTGTTTTCTCTTGCAGTTTGAAAACTTATTACGATGCTTACAAGGTCATAAGTGTTTTATCTTTAATTTTTAGGTAAAAATTTCCACTAATACATATGTGTGTGTGTATAAATAGGTATTTTCCAACAAAATTGAAAAATTAAAAGTGATGGACAAGAACAATGCTTGCTTCCATTCGTTATACTTCTAGAACAAAGTAAACAATTACACTTTAGTATTACCAGTAAAACTCAACTTTATTATCGGAAGAGTAATTAAACATTAACTTCTATGACCTAAAGTCCTGCTTTTTTCCCATGATAATTATTGAGGAGACATTAACAACTGGTTACATTTTAAGTCTGGAGAGTAAAAATGGATAACATGTCTTTCTTCCTCTGTTCACAGCTTAGCATATGCTGGAATCCTGGTGTGGGTCCTTAAAGTACACAGTTGTCAAAATGTACCTGCAAGTTTTCAGGACTATTAGAGCAACTAGTGACAGGTCAAATGAAAGAAGCCTCACTCCTATGAGTTTGGGAGGATTCAGCAGAATTTCTCATAATGTCACTTTGTGGGAGGGGGAAGGAAAAAAAAAAAAAAAACCCTAGTGTATTACAGGGATGTTTCCTGCAATTAGAATAACAAACACAGGTAGGGCAGGTTCAAAACTGCTTACCAAGTTGTTTATAGCTCTTTCTCATGGTCTCCTGAGGCCACAGAGACAAGGATGTGGTGTGAGCTCTCTCCTCACACCCTAATGCACATTAACAGTGACACCTTGTTAAGGGTCCTTGTGTCACTTCCTTAGAATCATAGACATCCCGCCCAATTAAAATTGTTCACTGTGAAAACCAAAGAAACCTAGCACAGGCGAGCCTCTCAGATGCTAGAAGCACAGAGTCTTGCTTAACCCAGCCACACAGTGTCTGCCTTGGCCCCCTGAAAATAAACATATCTTTTGCATATATGCTCTCGTGGCTGCCAGCACTCTGCCAAGGAGAAGTGCTATTCTAAATGGAGATTCTTTCTGTATCAGCAGGAAGAATTTATATCCAGTCAGAGAGAAAGTGGAGAGCAGCTCTTGTTGCTCGGCACATTTTAGTGCAGGGAAGTGCTTTGCCCTAAAGGTGCCAGGTAAAGAGAATTGCCAAGTAAAGAGAATTTATTGAATGCGTTTTCCAAAAGAGAAGTCTATCTGACATTTTTGTTTCGAGGATCTCAGGAAAAAAAAAAAAAAAAAAAAAAAACCAACCCAAAAAAAAAAAAAAACCTATCCTTAGTCTTTATATCAAAGAAGGACGAGCATACAGGAAATAAAGCAGTTTCGTTCTGTCTTGGAACGCATGCTCATAAATGTTTTCCATTTAATCATCTGTAATTATCTTAAGTTTCTCTTTATTCAGATGTCTGTCTGCACCACACACCAGAATACTGAACTCAGTGAGTCTCTCTCTCTCTGTGCCTTCTCTCCTTTAGGGGAGCCACAGACTGTGAGTCCATACATCTCCCCCCAATCCCCCCACCCCCCACCACCACCACTTCAGAGTAGCATGCCCCACAGTTGCCTGGATTTTGTGTCCAGAAACACACCAAGGAACCCAGTCAAACTTGCCTGTTTTGAAAGTGCATGGGGAATCTATGACCATTCTTGGGGTGCATGTACATTAGTGACAAACACTAAGGGTCACTGGGACATTCCATCCTTTCAACCCTCCCAAGCAGGTTACCCTTTATTTGATGTGGTTAAAGAAATCCTCGGTGTTGAAAGCTTTCTTTGAAGTTAACATTTTGTCTATTCTGGAACTTTAGAAATTTGGGGCTTGACTGAAAACAACAAACAAGCAACCAAACAGCAGCAGCAACAACAACAAAAAAAACCCAAAACAACAAGACAACAAAAACATCGAGTAAAAAAAAAAAACAAAAAAAAACAAAAAAAACCAAAAAACCACCTAGTTTGAGATTTGATTCCCTCTTGCATCGTGGAAGAATGTTTCTCTCTCTAGTCAAGCACAGTGACTCCAGCTCTCTGTACTGACTTGGTCGGGGACAAAGCAAAAGATTCCACCTCTGGGCAGGTACAATATGTTAGCTAGGGAAGGACCACTCCTGTGGAAGGATGACAACAATTAGCACATGCTACTCATTAACAAACGGAGATTAGAACGCAGCTGAAATGGCAAGCTGCCATCAGCTCGGTAGTTACGGGGCAGTTTAATTTCTAACGAATGTGAGCGCTGGATCAGTAACAATATTCGACAAAACGCCGCCTGCATTCTCTTATGGCTTTCATTACCAAATTGAAAATCTGTGTAGATTTCTGAAAATTACTTTTAAATGTAGCCAATCTCCTAGACTGCAAGGCTTGATTTGCTGGTGAGGGAGCCCTGCTGTGAGATTTTAATGAAAGATCATAGTGGCCCTCCAAGGCCGGCAAAGAGCTATGGGCCCTGGAAGACCCGAAATAATCTGTTTTACTTTTAATGGCAGCCATTTTATATTCATTAAGATCAAAATGCAGTTTTGCAGGCAAATTGCAAAGCTGTTCCACTCACAGCTTGAGAACCTGGAGGCCCTACAGCTTTTTATCTTGTTCATAAGCAAATATGCAGTTAATATCTTTTAATATGCTTTGATGCTTGCTACCTTATGGGTACATTGTACCAGAGGTTAGGGAACTGCATGTTTCCTTGGCACAGTCAGCGCGAACTAAAGCCGCTGTCCTTTTATTTCCATAATGGTAGAAGAAATGAGTCTCTTTTTATCCCCCTCCCCATTTTTTTTTTTAAATGCAAGCTATGCTCAAATAAATTGTAAAGCACTGTATAGTGTACACTCAGGGTCTCAGCGAAAGCACAGTTTTTCACTGGGATCCATCTGTTGGTGGTTTGTATTATTTAAATTTATACAGTCACATTATTTGAATGTAAACAGCCAAATAAGATAGGATCAAATCATTGGCATCTGGAAACTGCTCTCATCCTCTTTGATTGTGAGGTTGTCTGCATTAATAATGGCGTTCTAAAGGCTGTGATTCCACCTGATATACCGTATGACCCTAGCAGTTGTGATCTTATCAGGGTTTCAGTGTAGTAGAAAATGAAGGTATTTTGCAGCTCATTTCCAGCAAAGCTAGTTTGCATTATCTGCTGTCCATAGCAGTCCTGCTTGTTTGGTACCTTATAAAACACCTCCATCCCCTTTCTGATGTGCAGCTGTACTTCCGGTCTAGAATCAGGTTGTAGACTAATTTCCATCAGACTCCTTACAGAAGGCAAATGACATTGTGTTGAATGGGAAAGAAGAAAGGAGGGAAGGAGAGAGAGGAAGAGGTAGAGGGGAAGAAGAGGGGGCAGGAGAAGGGAGGAAGAA